>NW_007060562.1:52126-89641 GCF_000164805.1 Carlito syrichta | reverse complement strand
CTCCCCTCCCCCTCTTTCCCCTCCCCTCCTTTCCCTTCCTGTCACCTTTCTTCCCCTCATCTCCCCTCACCTCCCCTCCTCTCACTTCCCCACTCCTTCTTCTGCCCTCCCCTCACTTCCCCTGCTGTTCCCTTCTTTCCCCTCCCCTCCTCTCACCTCTCCTCCTTTCACCTCCCCTCAACTTCCATCCCCTCACCTCCCTCCCCTTTCCCTCACCTCCCTCCCCTTCCCCTCACCTCCCCTGTCCTGCCCTCCCCAAGTGAAGGTCCTTAGAGATTATCAGACATCTCCAACGGGAGTGGTAGGGGGCTATCCTACTGGGTTCAGTAACCCCAGCTGAACTGTGGCTCCTCCGGCTCTCAACATGGGGACACATTGCAACCACCAGGAGAAACCAAAGGTGCCTGCACTCCACAGGGCAGCTGCTGCTTGTGTCCATCACTGCTTAGGGAACGCAGCCCCAATGTCGGCTGTAATCAGCGCCTTAACAAAGTATCTCCACTCTCCAGAGTCTCACACCCCATCCAGCATATTCGGTTCCTGTGTTAAGGCTTTGCACTTGATCTTACACAGTTGAATACAATTCAGGATGGGGTCCCTGAATCGTATTCAGGGTGGGGAGGGCCCCATCAGGCCCATTGTGACCCCACATCCTGCCTAGCCCCCCAGTCCCGTCCCTTCCCCACCAACCCCCTTCCCTCCTCAGCCCTCCCTGTTGCCCTCCTCCCACCTCCTTCCCTCCTGTCAACTCTGTGCCAGTACCTGTCCCACCCCTCATCTCACCTCCCTCTTCCTACGACCCCACTTCCTCCTTTCCCACCTCCCCTCTTCCCTTCCCCATCGACCCTCTTCCCACTGCCTCCTGTCATGGTACGTTCTCTGCCCTCTTCTCGCTAAGGTGGAACGGAGGAGAAACCTGGTCCTGTGCTCACCTTCCTAGAACTTAGAAGAACCTCTTTGCCCAAGGCTGGAAGCAAAGGTCACAGCCTCCCCTGCTGAAGGCCAGGCCTTCCCTCAGCTCCCTGTCTTTACAGGGCATGCCTTCCTGCCACCTCCCTTCCCAGCTGATTAGGGACAACAGGGGATACACCAGGGCTTTGAACCCATATGTCACAAGTGGCCCTGCTTGCGTTCCTCACGGCCAAAAATGTGTGCTTTGGAGGTGCAACCAATGCCCCTGGGAGACACAGCAGGAGCCTTAGACTCTGCTGGAGTTCCCATGGGCTCAGCCTTGTAGCCACCACCTTCCTCAAAAAGGCCCCAGGCCCAGGGGAGGACACATATTACCTTCAGAGAACAGGAGGCAGCCAATCCCCCACTCAACCCACCAGAACCAGCCAAGTCATCTTGCCTCTGGAGTTGACCAGGAAGATCTTGACAGGGTGGGCTACCAAGGAAAGGAGGTCCTGAGAGAGGCCTGGGAGGGGAGGTCCAGAGAGGCCCAGGAAGGGAGGTTCAGGGAGAGGCCCGGGAAGGGAGATCCTGGGAGGGGTCCAGGAAGGGAAGTCCCAAGAGGCACAGGAAAGAAGGTCTTGTACCATCCCTGTTAGTCAGAGCACCAGGCCTCATGAGTACACGGGGCCAACCACCTCTCCTTCCTTGCCAGGGTCATTTCTGACCAGGCAAGTCATGTTCGGATGAGTTCATGACTCTGCCAACCCACAAAACCTCCAAGGAGAAGACATCCCCCCCCACAACTGCATTCCCTTTATGTCTTACTCTCATCTTCGGAAGCTGGAAAAAGATGTTCTGTATTAAAATGCACCTTCCTGTCGTGCATAATGCTAATGTCTTCCCATCATAAAGCTAATGGGACATTTCACATGCTGAGAACAGCCACAGTGACCTTTTCTTCTTTCTGAATGAGTCTCATTTTTTTCTCTTACTTCTCCTCCACCTTACTCTTTACCTCTTTCTTTCCTTCTTTCCTTCTTTCTTTCCTTCCTGCTTTCTTTCTTTCTTTCCTTCCTGCTTTCTTTCTTTCTTTCTTTCTTCCTTCCTTCTTCCCTCCCTCCCTCCCTTCCTCCCCCCCTCTCTTCTCTTTCTTTCTTTCTTTCTTTCTTGGTGAGGAGTGGCTTTTAATTTACCAAATTTCTACAACCCAGCGACCAGGCTATCTTCCAGGATCACTGTTTCCTTAGTTGAAGCAACAACAGCAACAGCTGACTTCCAGGGGAAACAAACGCATGTATTCCCCTCCAGTTCTGGCCTCTGCAAAGCCTCGCACATACTCGAGTGTGAGAAGAGGGGCTTGAAAGTGACTTGGAAATACCTGAGGGCTGGGGGAAGGCTGTGGTCTTGCATTCACCTTGTTGTTTTAATGCTGGAAATGTGAGAAAGTCTGTGCTTCGCCTGTGAGTCTCACTTCGGAGAACTGTCAGCTGAACTTGACCATTACTAGGTCCCAAGGACTCCTTTTAAAAAAAAAAAAAAAAGTTCGGGCTCAGTGGCTCAACCTGTAATCCCAGCACTTTGGGAAGCCAAGGTGAGTGGATTGCCTGAGCCCACAGGTTCAAGACCAGCCTGGTAACTTGGCGAGACCTCATCTCTACAATAAAATTTTTAAAAATAACCGGGTTTGATAGCCTGCATCTATAGTTCCGGCTACTTGGAGGGCTGAGGCGGAAGGATCGCTGGAGTCCAGCAGGTCGAGGCTGCGGTAGCTGTGAATGTACCACTGCATTCCAGTCTGGGTGACAGAGTGAGACTCCAACTCAAAAAAAAATTATTTCATTTTACATTCGGGGGTACAAGGGCATGTTTGTTATGTGGACACATTGTGGAGTGGTGGGGATTGGGTCTCTGGTGGCCCCTTCCCCAGATAATGAACATTATACCCAGTAGGTAATTTCTGAACCCTGATACCCACTCTACTTCCCCCCTTTTTGGTGTCCCCTGTGACTGTTATTTCTATCTTTGTGGCCATTTAGTTCCCATACCCAAGTGAGAACATGAGGGGTCTGATTTTCCGTTTCTGAGTCAGTTCACATAGGAAATGTCTCCAGCTCCCTCCGTGTTGCTGTGAAGGACACGATTTCATTCTCTTTTTTTATGGCTGCGTAGTATTCCACAATGTATATGTACCACATTTTCCTTACCCAGTCAGTCACTGGTGGGCACTTAGGTGGGTTCCGGGATTTTGCTGTGGTGAATGTTGCTGAGGTGAACATGCACATACAGGTGTCTTTCTTATACAAAGATGTCTTTTCCTTTGGGTATATCCCTAGTTGTGGGATTGCCAGATTGAATGGTAGTTCTATGTTCAGCTCTTTGAGAAATCTCCAGTTTTTCATGCAGGATGAGCAAGTCTACAATCCCACCCACAGTGTACGCTCATTTCCTTTTCTGAATGTTCCCTTTCCTCTGCAGCCGCGCCAACATCTGTTGTTCTTTGACTTTTTAATCATAGCCATTCTGACTGGCGTGTGGTGATATCTTATGGTGGTTTTAATTTGCATTTCTCTGATGCTGAGTGATGTTGAGCATTTTTTTCACATGTTTGTTGGCCGCTTGGGTGTCCTCTTTTGAGAAGTGTCTGTTCATGGGCTTTGTCCACTTTGTTATGGGGTTGTTTGTCTTTTTCATGTTTAGTTGTTTGAGTTCCACATAGATTCTGGATATTAGCCCTTTGTCTGAGGCATAACTTGCAGATATTTTCTCCCAGTCTGCAGGTTTTCTGTTCACTCTGTTGATCATTTCTTTCTCTGTGCAGAAGCTTTTTAGTTTAACTGATCCTCACCAAAGCTGACAAAACTAAACAGTGGGGAAAGGACATCCTGTTTAATAAGTGGTGCTGGGAAAACTGGCCAACCTTACGCAGAAGAAGGAAGCTGGACCCCTACCTCTCACCACATACAAAAATTAACTCAAGATGGATTGAAGACTTAAAACCAAGACCTGAAGCTATAAAAATCCTAGAAGAAAACCTAGAAAACATTCTTCCAGACATCGGCCTCCGCAAAGAGTTTGTGATGAAGACTCTAAAGGCAATAAATAGCGACAAAAACAAAAATAGACAAATGGGACTTAATTAACCCAATGATCCTTTAATCAGGGTAAGTAAGAAGGGTCTGGCCTGGCTGGACAGTGCGTCTCCACCGCCCCCACTGCTTTCAGGCTTTCACTGCGGGTCCTCTGAAGGGCAGGGACTCTAGGCCACTCCACCCGAGGCCCAGCAGTCACCATCATGGCGAAGTCTGTCCTCTTTAAATACTGCTTCTATGGAAGAAGCTGGAAGGTGCCATCTTGATATTTAGGAGGAAGTAAGAGAAGCGAGACAGAGGGGGCCTATTTATGCCCGACGGGAAGTGACTCACCAGAAGGATGGCACAGAAAGGTGGGACAGGGGGATGAGCAGAGAACAGAGTGTCCTGTTGCCACGAGTTGAGTCCCCAGCCAGAAAGGCACTGTCCCTCTAGAGAGTCTGCTTGTGTCTCACAAAGGAGAAGAATCTGGCTGGGATATGGAGGCAGTCACTCCGTCAAAGGAGCGGTCACTCCGTCAAAGGAAAAGCAGAGGAAGCTGGGAGGATTCAGGCACTCTCGGGAGATGAGTCTGAGGCGTTCCCCACACCTGCCTTCCCCAGGCACCTGCTCAGGTGATTTTCACAGGAGCTGGTGCTTGCTTATATGGTGTGACCCGGAGCATGCATGTGCACACGCATGCACACACCCACACACAATTCATGAACCCTGCTCTATAGTGCATTTATGTTGAATGTTTGTAATTCAGATAAGTGCAGTGTTGTCACTACATCATCATGTAACCTTGACAGACTACAATATTTTCATGCTGTTACTAGACAGCAGAGCTCCGATGTCTCCCAGACAGTGACCAGAACATACCAGGCCTCAGACCCCACATGGCATGACCAACCTCACTTTCTTGTGTAAATCATAAGTGCAGAGTCTCCAGGTAAGCAGCATCAGGAGGAATGGAGGGCACCGCTAAGCCTTCTAGGTCAGACCCAGCCTGAGGCAAGGCATGTGGTTGTTTTGCAAGAGGAAGTGGAGGCCCTGAGAGTGTAACTGTGGGTCCAAAGTGCACGAACTAAGGAGAGATTTCAAGCCCTGGTCTCCCCTTAGAGCCTCCCTAAGACTCTACAGGAGGAGGTAAATTCCACTTCAGGGAGACCTCATGTCATGTCCTGCAAACTTCCAGCCACAATCAGTGTCATTCTTGGTTTCATAGGGGAATTTTACATGCAACATCACTTCCCAGTTTTCTGGTAAACCTCAACATTTTATTTAGGACACTGATCCAGTTATTGCTGCAAATCAAGCCGCCCATAACTATGGCATAAATAACCTTTTCATTCTGCTCAGGGTTTCTGTGGTCGGGAGTTCAGGAGGCACCGTGAGAATGGCTTGTTTCTGATCTCTGATGTCTGGGACCTCAGCAAAGAAGGCTTAACAGTGGGGACTGGAAACACCTGGAGGCGTCATCACTGCTGTCTGCTGGCTGGGGCTTCAGGCAGGCTGTCCATGGAAGGACCCATCTCATCTCCTCTCCATGTGGTCTCCATGCATGGGCTGAGCTGAGTGCCTCACAGCATAGCAGTTGGGTTCCATCAGTGAGTGTCCCAAGTTATCCAGGTGAATCACAAGACCTTGTTAGGATTCAGCCTTTGAAACCAGGCAGCTTCACTTCTGCTGCTGGTTGAGGCATCCATGGGAGAAGACAGTTGCCAAGACTCTAGAAGAACGTATGGGGTGGGAATGATGCAGCTGCTATCTTGGGAATATATAATCTTGCATAGCTGCATTTCCAAGGATAAAAGAAAACACACACAATCTATGTGTATTATCATGTTCAGAGGAAGATGAACATGACAGAACAACTCTTTTTCCTAAATACTTTACTGAAAAATAATATATCAGATAACAAAATATTTCAGACCCAAGATGGCATCTAGTTTAGAGGTTCGTGGCATTATGATAGTAAAGGTTACAGGACGTCCTACTGAAATATCATGGTGCCTATCAAATGCACACTGGCCTGCACGACAGTGATGATAATAAGCACATGGCCTGGGGAAGACAGAAAGGCTAAGATTCTGTGGCTCCCCGATGTGCAAAGCAAGCACTGTTACACTGGTAAGTCTAAATGATGGCATTAAATATTGTAAGGAATTTTAGAAATAAGCTAAGTCTGCACATTCCTTCCAGTATCTGCAGCCTGATGCTATGTGTGTACACAAGAGAAGAACAGAGACTGTCTCAACCAATGAGAACAACCCTAAAGCACTTGCTAATCTTAAACATGCATCTCACTTGCTACTCTAAAAGCAAAGTGCTGGGGAAGCTTATCATATTTACTTTTGTCACTTAAGTAAATAATGTACCACATCGTAAGTGCCTTGCACTTTGAAGATTTAGGTTGACTGGCTTAGCATATAGTTAGTACCAATTTGGCAGGCTCTCTCGTTAAGTGGCCATTTACAAAATGTATCATCTCAGACTTGCTGAAATACTGTATTTCTAAGTTTACACCCTGCTTATTCATATTTTTAAATAACTCTTTTGCCATTTTGTCCCAAGATTCTTTGCTGAGGTGTCTGCTGGGTCCCATTACTTCCTTTTATTCATATCTGAAGCAGCTGCCTGCTTTTATAATTTTTTTACTTTTTTTGAGTCAGGATCTCACTCTGTGGCCCAGGCTGGAGTGCAGTGGCACAATCATGGCTCACCACAGCCTCCAACTCCTGGGCTCAAGTGATCCTCCTGTGTGAGCCTCCTGAGTCACTGGGACAATGGGCATGTACCCCCCATATCCAGCTTTTTTTGTTTGGTTAGTTTTTTGTTGTTATTGTTGTTGTTGTTGTTTTGGTAGAGACAAGTTCTCACTATGTTGCCCAGGCTAGTCTGCTTTTTTAATAGGAGGAAAACTACCCTAGAGAAGGGACAGAAAGATTTTAAGTCATAGCTCTTTCTGGAGTATACCCCAGGCCCCTGTGTACTCCAAAAATGCATCTTGATCATAAGATTAGATACCACCCCCTGATCATGCCCCACCACCATGAGAATGAGCCTCCAGTGTGGTAACCATGGGTTGAGCTAGAAGAGTTGCAAGACATGTACTCTGACTAAGGAGCTATACATAGGGAAGCCCAAAAGCCAGGACGGGAGGCAGAAGCAAGAATGTTGGAGAAACTAGAAGTTTCCAGTACCTGAGTCTATACCAAACATCAGATACAATCCAGCTCCTGGTCGAGTCAACATAAACCCTCACACTCAAAGCCCATGAACATCTTCTGCTCTCTACCAGATGTCTGTCTTTCAAGACAATATTACAAGTCATGCCAAAAGTCAAGAAAAGACTGAAGAGACAAAGCAGTCTTTAGGACAAACTCAAATATGACTTGAATATTGGAATTATCAAACAGGAAATTTTAAACAACTGTGATCAATATGCTAAAGATGCTAATGGAAAACATAGAACATGGGTAGCATTCACAGAGAGGTGAAAATAAAAGCCAGAATGCAAAACAGTAACAGAAATGGAAAATTTTGTTGTTGTTGTTGTTGTTGTTGGACTCATAGTTAGACTTGATATAGCTGAAGGAAGAATCAGTGGACTTAAAGACAGGTCAAAGGAAATGTCCCAAATTGAAACACAAAGAGAAAAGAATGGAAAACAAAACAGAGCAGAAGAGAAAGCCCAACTGTGAAACAATATAAAATGGTGTGACATATTTGAAAATAGGAATATTTGAAGAAGAAACTAAAGAAATATTTGAAATGATGGCCAAGAATTGTCCAATGTTATGATATACACCAAAACACTGTTCTAAGTTGGGAGAATATCAAGCAGAATTAGAATAAAAAACAATAATCAAAAGAAACCTAGACACATTATATTTAAACTATAGAAAATTAAAATCAAAGAAAAATCTTGAAGGTATCCAAAGAGAATATCTTAATTATTGAAAATTATAACAGATTTCTCATCAGAAACTATGAAACTAATAATGAAATGGAGTATAAACTTTAAAGATTTAAAAGAACAAGCAAACAAACAAAAACAAAACCCCCAAACTGTCAACCTAGAGTTGTATAACCATGAGAATATCCTTCAAAACCCAAGGAAAACTAAAAGCTATCCCAAACAACTGAGGAAATTCATTGCCGGTAGACCTAAAATCTATAAAATATATTGAAGAAATTCCTCAAGCAGAAAGAAATTTATATAGGTCAGAAACTTGGATCTGCATAAAGAAAGAAAGAACAGCAAAATAAAGGAATAAGTAGAAGTGAAAGAAAGATAATTAGTATTTGTCTTATTCTATATCTAAAAGACACGTGTCTGTTTAAAGTGATAATAGTGGAGGAGCTGTTGTCGGCCCCCCAGCCCAGCTTAGGGGCCCAGCGGTGCCACAGCTGGAACCCCCAGGACCGCTCAGGGAACATGGAGGTCACGGACAGGGGGACTGTGCCTTGAGCGGTGGTTGGTGGCCAAGAGTACGGGCGACGCGCTGGGAAAAGAGGGGCTACTCGCAGGGGTCTGCACACCTGGGAGATCGGCTGGACCCCCGAGTAGAGGGGCTCACACTCCATGGTGGGCGTGCCCATGACCTGGGGCCCGCTGCAGGCTGAGAGCTACACAGCACTGCTGGGCAGCGACTGCCAGTCTTGGGGCTGGGAGCTCAGGCAGGGTGAACTGTACCACCGGGGCTCCCCGGTACCCGGCCAGGCCGGGGGGCGAGCCACTGGAGGTGCTGGAGAGGCTGCTGATGGTTCTGGACATGGAGGAGGGTACCCTGGGCTGTGCTGTCCCGGGCATCTACCTGGGACCAGCCTTCCGCAGACTGAAGAGTAGGATCCTCTACCTGGCAGTAAGCGCTGTCTGGGGCCAGTGCCAGGTCCGCATCCGCTACCCGGGCGAAAGGAGAGGTGAGGTTGCGGCCAGGTGTGGGGAGGATATGCTGTCACTGGTGGCAGTGATTTGGGATGGAGACAGGCCTACATCTGACGTGCCTCCTGGCCCTATTCAGTGCGAGTTCGTTAAGGGGCTTCACAGTTGCTGTTTAACTTAATCCGACAGCAATAGAGGCCAAACAGGCTTGGGAAACCAACTTTCTGGAGTTTCCTTGACCAGCAGGTGGTGAACACCGAGGGAGACACTCCAGGGATTAGGGCTTTACAGAGAGATCAGCCCCTGAGCATGAGGGGCAGGGGTTTAAATGGGTACTGGGATAGGTGTATGGGTCCCCAAGGAAAAGGAATGCATAGAGGGTTCCCTGGGTTCTGACCTGTCTCTGTGCCACATACCTGTTTCCTTCCTCGGTCAAACCCCGGGAGGAAGCCACTGGGGTCCTGGGCACCAGGAAGGAGAATGGAGGAGACAGGGGAGCTCCTTGGGAACTGACTGGGGCCCAGGTTGGGCTGGCCGCAATTGGTTGCAGATGCTTGTGCTGACATCACCCATGGGAGAGCCACTGTAAGTAAGCAGGGCCATCCTTCCTCTGTCCTCTTCGACCCCAGTTCCCAGACCTCTCAGGAATCAGAGCCTGGGCTAGTCCAACACTGGCAGAGCCACCTTGGCCTGTTGCCTCAAGCTTCTCACCCAGCACAGACTAGGAATGTGTGAAATCGCGACTGTGGGCAGAACTTCAGGGCACCTTAGATCTCTCTGTTAGCCAAGATGGGGGAAGACCTGTAGCAGAAGGGCACCAGGCAGAACCCAGTGGCTTTAAGGCATCTGGATAGCAGCTGCGCCTCTACTCACCCCTCCTCCTCTCTCCCAGTGGAGCCACACTCCCTTCTGCACCTGAGCTGGCTGTGTGTGTGCCATGCTCTGGGGGATACCCGGCTCAGCCAGGGCCAGGTATCTGACTTGCCCTTGCCCCCCCTGCCATGAAGCGCTACCTACTCTACCAGTGAGCCCTGTGACACCACAGACTGTGCTGGGGCCTTGGCACCACCCCTGCCCTTGGGGAGGAACTGCTGGCCTAGACTGGCTACTTATAGCTGGTGAGGCTGGGCCCCTTACCCCAACCCTATCTCTGGGGAGCTCAGCAGCCCCAGAGACACTCCAAGGCAGAAGGGAGAAAACTGATAACCAAGGCTGTGGCAGCCTGGTACACAAGACATTTATTCAAGTAAAAACAGTAAGAGATGTGTAATAATAATAATAAAATAAAGTGATAATAGTAACACTGCAGGTTAGTGTTAGCGCGTCCTGGCTTCTGCCTCCTGTCCTGGCTTTTGGGCTTCCCTATGTACAGTTGCTTAGTCAGAGTGCATGCCTTGCAGTTCCTCCCGCTCAACCAATGGCTGCCACACTGGAGGCTCATTCACGTGGTAATGGGGCATGAGCAGGGGGTGGTCTCTGATCTTATGATCAAATTGCATCTTTGTAGTACATAGGGGCCTGGAGTATACTCCAGAAAGAGCTGTGACTTAAAATCTTTCTGTCCCTTCTCCAGGGTAGTTTTCCTCCTATTAAAAAAAGCAGGCTTGGCCGAACTCAGTGGCTCAGCCTGTAATCCCAGTACTTTGGGAGGCAGAGGTGATGGATTGCCTGAGCCCACGGATTCAAGACAAGCCCGGGCAACTTTGGGAGACCTTGTCTCTACAATAAATAGAAAATTAGCCAGATATGGTAGCGTGTGCCTGTAGTTCCGGCTACTTGGAAGGTTGGGGCAGAAGGATTGCTGAAACCCAGCAGGTCAACACTGGGGTGGCCATGAGTGTACCACTGCACTCCAACCTGGGCAATAGAGTGAGACTCCAACTCAAAAAAAAAAAAAAGCAGGCTAGCCTGGATATAATAGTGGTTATAGCATATGTCAGAGTGAAAAGTGGCAGCGACACCCCAAGGAAAGAGATGGGTTCTGAAAATACTCTGCTGTGCAGTGCCCACTTGACACTTGTAACAGCGCGGTATTATTTGAAGGTAAACTTAGATGAATTTAAAATATATACTATAAACCCTGAGCAACCACTAAATTGTACATTTTTTAAAAGTATAAATAGTCAATAAAAGAGATAAAGTGGGATCATAAAATGATCAATTAAAGCAAGAGAAGGCTTAAAAAGGGGAAAATAGAACAAATGCAGCAAATATACAAAGATAGTAGCTATTAATCTAACTATGTTAACCACTTACATGTAAGCAGTCTAAACCAGTTAAAAGACAGAGATGATCAAACTGGATTTTAAAAATCAGACACCACTATAGGCTGTTTGCAAGAAACCTACTTGAAATATAAAGGTAGAGGGATTAAAAGTAAAGGTTTGGAAAAAAGATGAACTATGCTAACACTAATTAAAATAAAGCTGAAAAAGCTATGTCAATTTCACACAAAGCTGACTCCAGAACAAAGAAGATTATCAGGAATAATAATTTACATCACATTGCAAAATGACAAAGGGATCAGTTCTACAAGAAGATACAACAACTCTAAAAATTTGTGTCCTAACCACAGAGTCAAAACTTGAGGCAGATGCTGGTAGAACTGGAAGAAGAAATGTACACAGTGGCAGTTGGAGTCTTCCACACCCACCTGTCAGGAATTGATAGGCCAAGCGGGCTGAAAGTTGGCAAAGATGTAAATTGTGAAAGATGACCTGAACTGTACTATCAATTCTTATAAGGTTAAAAAGAATTTTAAAAATACAATACAATGTACATAGTAGACCAGAAAAGAAGTAAAACAAAAATCAACAACAGAAAACACCAGAATATTTCGCAGATATCTGGAACTTAAAAAAAAAAAGGAACACTTCTCAATAACCCATGAGTTAAAAAATAAATCTCAAGGAAAATTTAAATATACTTTGAACTAAATGTAAATGAAGATATAACTTAAAAGTTTGGAATGTAGTTAAATCAATGCTGAAAGGGAAATTTGTAGCATTAAATACATATTTTAGTAAAGAATCTAAACTTCCACCTTCAGGAACTAGAAAAATAACAAATTAAACAAAATGAAGGAAATAACTAAAATTAGAGAATGAATAACATTAAAAAACACAAAAGTAGAAAAAAATCAACAAAACCAAATGTCAGCTCTTTGAAAAGAAAGATCATTCAAATGGGCTGGGGGGAGGGGATCAATTAATAAACCTCTAGTCAAGCTAATCAGGGAGTAAGGAGACAACACAAATGATCAGTATGAGGAATGGATGAGAGGTCATCCCTGCTAACCCCCTGGATGTCGAGAGTGAGAGAATTCTGTGCACAGCTCTAAACCTGTACATCCTTAATTTCGATAGGATTGCAGTCCTCTAAAACACACACTGCCAGAATGCATGCACACAGCAGCAGATAGCCTGAACTCCCCCGTATCAATGAAAACAAGAGCACTGTGTCGTGTCCGCATGTGGGATCATCTGGAAAACTTTAAAGAGTATTGATGCCTGGGTACCAGTGCCGTCAATGTCTGTGTGATTGTCAGGGGGTGGGATGCTCAGGTTTCTAGAACTCCCTGCCTGATTTTGATGCACAGCCAGATAGCTCATGCTGTGGTGTCTACATCCTGATGTCCTTTGAACCAAAAGATTTTTCCTGCACTTGAGAAGACTGTCTCACAATGCGTCTTTGAATAGCTGAAACCACGGAGCCGTCCCCAGTTCTTGTGCCTGGGACTGATGCTGATTGATCCCTAGTCTTAGATACATCAAGCAATCAGTTCTTGGCAACTTGTTGCTTTGCACACCAAAAGGGAGTACTGTGTTTGACCACACAGCCTCACTGTCACAGGAAGAGCAGAGCTGAGGGAGCCCTGAAAGAAAGAGCCCCTCCTCAGAGCCTCCTAGCCCCACCCTGGAACAGGGCCTGCTCCATGTCACAGAACCAAGTGTCCGCAGTCATTTGTGCGGGAAGCAGGCTTTCTCGGCTCTGACCATGTCTTTATATGTTCTACTGGTGGTGTGGACGCAGTGTGGATGTTAAATCATTCCTGGTCCTTTGCACAACCATTCCTGGTCATCTAAGAGGAGGCAAATGGGCCCTGGCTAGGATGGAGGAGGCTGCACAGAGGACATATGGGCAGTTATCAGCCCTCCCACTCTCCTGGTCCTCCGCCACTGGGTCCCCCATTTCCTTATGTAACATTCCCTGGGAAGAAAGAGGAGGAGGATGGGCACCAGAAGGCAGGTGGAAAGCTTCCTGGATGACTGGAGCCCACAGGGCTGATCGCTCCTCCTCTGAGCGAGCACCAGGAGCCTGGGGATATGGCCATCAGGAGCCCTGTCCTGCAGCTGGCACCCAGCCCTGTCCACTAGCAGCTATGTGCTCCTGTCCTGCTGGCCATCCTGTGTTCCTCCCTGAGGTGTTCATTGGTGTGTGGGCTGTCAGCTGGGATTTCTCCCGAGCCTTACAGCACAGAACATTGGGGATTTCCAGGTGGAAGGGTCATTATTATTGGCTGGAGGCAGGAGTGATAGGAACCCAGTAGAGTATCCATTCAGGAAGAGGCCCATTGGTGCACGGTGACAGTGTTAGTCCTTCGGGCCATGACATCCTGGGGCCTCATTCTTGTACATTTCCTGCCCCCACCAAATGAGGACATAGTGTGGGTGATAGCAAGGCCCAGAACCCTACAGGGGAGTCTAAGGGCCACCAGGCCAGCTGTCCCCACGACGCAGGCACCCCTCCTCCCTTCTGCCAAGCACACCTCTCTCAGGCTCATCCCTGTCATCAGGAGCTGAGTCCCCTGTCCACCCTGGATGCTCCCAGAACAAGAAGTAAAGACCAGCCTTGGCCTTCCCACCTCCATGCTACAGAGCATGGGTGGGCGGAGGAGGAGTGGGTTCATATACTCTCCATATCCCCCTTGTGAGTTCAAAGATCTAGACCCTGGAAGACAGGAAGATGATGATCTTGGGGAAGCCTTGGACGAGGCAACTCCCTGTAGTCAGGCCAGCTCCGTGGGGGGTGCCAGTGCAGCTGTCAACCATCCCCTCCCACACCCTCCCAGCTGTGGAGGGGACACTGGCCTTCAGCCTGGGTACACACCTGCAGGACCCCACACGCCACCCAGGTCCCAAGTATGTCGCAAACTGACTAGTGAACAGAGAGCAGGCAGCAGACCCCATGTGTGCCACGTGTTCACTACCAGCAGATGGTCATTTGGGGTTTTTTTAAATTTTTTATTTAAAGATGTGGGGTACCAGATGGTCATTTAACACTCCTTCCACTCAGAGCAGTACTTTCCTCAAGTCTCTTCCCTGTGGAGGCAGTAAGGTGAAAAACATGGGAAGGACGGGCCTGTAACAATGACCTTCCAGTTCAGAGAGGCCTGTTCTCAGGGTTCCCACCTGACCCTTGGATCCTCTTCTTGAAGCCTCTTGCTAACCTAGAAAACACCAACCAAACGGGGGCACCCAGATTTCTGTCTCCAGGGAGCGCCTTCTCACACGCTTACACTCCTGGAGGCCTTGAGGATCAAGTCACTGAAGTCCGGAGTCCCAAATTAAGGAAAGAAGAGGGTGAGTGTTCCAGAAACACAACAGCAAAGAGCAGACACTCCCTATAGGTGCCACCCGGAGGCCCAGCCTACGGTGCGGGTGTTATCAGGATCCACCCAGAGGCCCAGCTTCAGGTATATGGGTGTCACCAGGAGGAGCTCAGAGGCCCAGCCTTAGGTGTGGGTGTCACCAGCATCTGCCCAGAGACCCAGCCTCGGGTGTGCAGGTGTCACCAGGCGCCACTCAGAAACCCAACCTCAGATGTGGGTGTCACCAGGAGGAGCTCAGAGACCCAACCCCAGGTGTGAAGGGGTCACCAAGATCTACTCAACGGCCCAGCCTCAGGTGTGTGAGTGTCACCAGGAGTCACAGGGCAGGACGGAGATCGTGGCTGCAACCCTCCATTCATCAAGCTGGCTGGTGTAGACCACCCTGGCTCCCTTCCAGGCTCCCACGCCCCTGGACAATTCTCAACTCCCTGTGGCCTCTCTGTAGTTGGGACTCCCTGGATGCCTTCCAGGACCATCAAGAACAACCTAGAAACTGCTGAGATACAAGGGGTTAAATCCTTGGATGGAGGCCACTGCAGGAGGATATCCAGTTGTCCAAAGCATCCAGAGTACTCCCTCCTGCCACTACTTTACGTGGCTTCACGCAATCCCACCAGGTGCAGGAACTGCTCACCCTGGAAACCACTGCCAGCCAGTGCCATTGCCGAGTAACTCAGTGACAGCACCCAGCAGAGAAGGACAGGAAGTGAAAGGAAAACCAAGAAAGACACTGCAGGTGCGAAATTGGATTTGTAGAAGGAACTGTGGCTGACAAGACTGCAAATAAATTAAGAACAGCAATATGGTAGAAGGCAAAAATGGGATTCGTGTGTTTTTAAACACGCTGCTGGATGAATGTCTGTAGGTGTGATCACTACCGGAAACAAGTCAACAATCAGAAAAGGAGCGGCTGTTGTCAGGATACGCAGCATGCCAGGTTGGATTAGAGGACTGGGCTGTGACTGGGAAGGTTGTTCCTGACTCCAGCTCGAGCGCTGTGGTCTCCGACTCCAGGTTCAGAGTGAGCTTACCATGCTGTCATGAAATAGACAGGCAAGCCCTGGGCCACCCAGCATAGAGCCAGACCCGTGGAACTCTCACTGGGATGTAGGCAACCCAGACTCAGAAGGCAGCCCCACGGATCCTCCCTGCTAGGGTAGCAGGTGCAGCCAACGTCCATGGAGGTGACAGACATGGGACCCAGGGGGCAGGGCCATGAGGCACCTCACTGTGAAAAGGCCAACAAAGCCTGCATGCAATACTATAATTCAGAACACCGTGTGCAGCCTGTGGAGAGGGGACAGATTCGCACCAAATATCCCCCTGGGCAAAGTGAGAGGCATCCAGATGACCAGGCCGGGAGAGGGTTGTCAGGTAGCCAGTAGAGACACGAATCCCAACAGGCCAAGGGCCAGGCGTGAGCGCCCTCCAGCTTAAATGCTGCTAGCACTTTGGGTGTGACAGTGATAGCACAGGTTTCTCAGCCTATGGATGTGGAGACAGCAGTCCCTGGCTCTGCGGATGACAGCTGGTGAGGGTACAGGTCCAGGCATGTTCTCTCTATGCAGAGGCTCAGACAGCAGAGCCTGGAATTCCAAGAGGTAGTGGCGCTTCCAGGACTAGGAGATGGCTCGGTGTCCCTGCACATCAGATCCCTCATCTGAGCGATGAGGACACTGTCACCACCCTGCTCACCCTGGGAAAAATAAATTGAGTTGTCAGCCTGACGTGGACCAGGACAAAATGCCACCCTGCAATAACAATATTTTTTTCTTCTTTTTTTAACATTATTGAAATTTGGGACTACATAGTGAGACTGGATTTTCAGATCTGCCTTTAGTAACCAGCACCACAAGCATTTCTCACATGACTGGTGCTGCCTCATAGCATAATCATCTGTGGCTATCAGATATCTCACCATATGGACATACATGATCATTTAAATATTCAAATTTTGAAGCATTTGGGTTTTCCCCCAACTTTCCAGTCTAATAAAGAACCCTGCATTGTTTTATTTTTTGTACTTGAATCTTTGATAGCCTTGGCAGTTTGGAGGAGCACTGACCAGATGCGGTGTAGGCTGCCCCTCCACTGAGGTCAGCCTGCAGCCACAGGTCTTGGGAGGGAGGCTGTAGGTCGGAGTGCTCTCCCCATCACACTGTGTTGAGGGCATGTGCTGTTGCCGTGATCTGCTACTGGCAATGCTGAGCCCAACTGTCTGGCTGAGGGATGTGTTTCTCCACTGCAGGTTTCTCCACTGCAAGGTTACTCCTCACCCTTCCACACTGTCCTCTGTCGCAGGAAGACCCTATGCAGCCTTGGGGGGTGGTAAGTTGTGCCTTACCTCCCTAGTGGGGAGCATTCGTGAATGTTCCTTGGAATCCGCCTTTGGGAGATCTGTCTGTCCTCCCCCGTGAACTGATTCATCCATTCTTTCCTTAGGCACCTTCCAGAGTGGAACCTCGGATATTTATTTTGTACTTTGGCTTAGAAGCCAAAATAGCATCATTTATGTTGTTGCTTTGGCCAATGGGAGCATCTCTGGATTGGCTCCCGTTTGCACTAGATAGCCGTGGTCTCTGAAACACTTCCTTACACTGCAGGATGTTGACTTAGGAGAGAAGACCGTGGATGGTCCCAGTCCAGGTCCTGAACACACCTTGACTTAGGGACACAGTCACGAGCACATGACCTACCCCACGTGTCTGTCCACAAGGCAGCTCCTGCAGATGGTAAGACAGAGGTAAAGTCAAGTCAAATGACAGGACACTCTGCTCACTGTGGCAAATTGTACTTTTTTTTTTCATGAGTTGGAGTCTCACTTGGTCGCCCAGACTGGAGTGCAGTGGCACGCTCCCGGCCACTGCAGCCTCGACCTGCTGGGCTCCGGCGATCCTTCTGCCTCAGCCTTCCAAGTAGCTGAAACTACAGGCGCGTGCTACCACACCCGGCTAATTTTTTGACTTATTGTAGAGATGAGGTCTCGCCAAGTTGCCCAGGTGGGTCTCGAACCCGCGGGCTCAGGCAATCCAAAATAGTACTTTTCAAAGATGACCACAGCAATGTTTCCCACACATACTCTCCTGCGATGTGACCTTGCCCTACTAGTTGAGGTACAGGATTTCATTCTCTTCTTGACTTTGGGAGGCACTCAGTGCATTGCTGGCCACCTGGAGAGAGTGGGAAGAAGGTCTCAGTGGCTCATGAGTTTGGGCACACCAAGGCCTTGTGACTTCTGCTGTCCTCACTGGGACAATCTCTCCTGTGGTCCTGGGCTGCTGGGAAAGAGGTCTCATTCCTGAGACCCCCATGCTATGGGGAAGCCCAAGTCCTGTGGACAACCTACTTGTAGGCACTTTGGTCAACAGCCCTAGTCTCTGAGTCATCTCAACCCAGGTGCCAGATATCTAAGAGAAGCCACGTTGGATGTCCCCCAGCTCAGTACTCCGAGGAGCAAAAGAACCCCCCCAGCCGGGCCCCACCTAAGTTCCTGACCTCAGAATTCATGAGCACCCAACAGTTGTTGTCTCAAGCCCCTGGGAACACCAGGACTCTCACTACTGTGTCTTCAGTGGTGTCTTAAAGACACGCGCGTATTAAGCTTTAATACTCTCCAAGACCCCACCACACAGTTACTTATTCTCAGTTCACAGATGGGGAAATGGGGTTGCAGAGGGAAAGAAACTTGCTGAGAGTCACGCCACAGTGAGGCCATGGATGTGAAACTGACGGTCTGGCCCTGGGCACTCTCTTACACTGGGCCTTGCACCTCTCGAAAATGCCTGGAGCCACTGTAGGAAAAAAAGCCAGAGAGATCAAAGCTGCCAGCCACACCCCTGGGCTATGGCCACAGTCAAGTAGATGTGCTGTGTCCTCACAGTGCACACCTGGCTGGGACCTGAGCCTCCTGTTACAACCAGGAAGCCAGACTGTTCTTGGGGATCTTGACCACATTTCCAGGCAAAACACCCTTGTCAGTTACATTTTTCATCATTATTTCAACAGAGAGCGTCTGCACCCTATCAGGTGTGGATCAACTGAGCAGGCATGAACCCATATACCCAAAACAAAAACGAGCAGATCAAGTGACTGGCTTTCCCACCACTAGCAAGGACCACGCATCGAGGTGAATGCGGGTAGCTGAGTGGGCATCACTCGTCCCTGAGGCTGTGGCTTCCCCACAAGAAAACCCGGCCACATGGGGCTCCAGAGACCAGAGGGAAAGTGTGTGAGGGAGCAGGGAGGGAAGGAGGTACAGGGGAGAGACTGCTCCAGGGTGGGAGGTAAGCCCTGATCCTTCAGGAGGAGTCCACTCTCCAGACCAGCAGATGACCCCATGACCCATTCGCCTCACCAGCTGCAGGTCTACACCCAGGCTGCATCCAGGCTACACGAGAGGCTAGGCTAGGGAAACCCTCACGCAGCCAGTGCCTGTGGCTACCGTCTGACTCATCTGGTGCCCATGGAGCTGAAACGCTCAGCAAGTTTCCATGTGACATCATGTCAACAGTCCTAGGAGCTAAAAGCCTCAGGTCTCAGCTCTCTGCTTCCTCCCCAGTAGGATGTCGTGAGAACCCCTGGAGCTGCTCAGCTCTGGCTGGGCTAGCAGGACCCAGGCACCCTTGTCTCCTGGAGAAAGCCACGCTCATGGCCCACCTGGGGCTTCTGTCACAGAAGCTGCTTCTTCCCTGGAGAGGAGAGAGCCAAGGTGCCTGACAGAAGTCCTCAGCTCACATCTCTCATGCCTCCCAGGCCTAACATGCTGTCATAGGATGGACCAACTTTCAAATCAACATCTCATTTCAAAGGCCTGGATGCAATGTTGAGGAACCCACACGTACCCATACAGCCCTAGTCTCTGAGGGGGACAGACCAGGGAAACGTGCACACTCCAGTGAGATGCCAAGCAGTTAGGCTCTTACATGCTGTGGCCTCCTCATGAAGCTCTGGGGGGTCCAGGACTCTCACTTACTCTTTCAAATCTTGATCTTTTGAGGCTTACTCTTCTCAGCACCATAAAAGGGAATTTCCTGTCTCTGCTGTTGAATTCATGCCAAGTATGCAGCTTCGCATTGGTTTACCTCTGCTGGCTTGCATCTTGTTCTCCAACAGGGAACCCAAGGACTGAGCTGGAGGAGCATGGCACATGCAGGCAAAGCCTTAACCTGAATTTAGTGAGTGCCGAGACAGAGAGTTCACGGTTCAGGGGAAACGAGGCTCAGGGAGGCGTGGCCTGAGCCCTAGGCCTCCCCCAGGGACCGACACCTGTGCTGAGGCCGATTGTACTGAGGTCAGGGGACATCCTGTCCAGGAGGTGGCCAGGTGCACTGCGGGCAGAGAGCGAGACACAGGAGACACTGGAGGAAAGAGAGTGATGAGACCAACCATGTGGGTCCTGGGGGCCCTCGAGGATGGGGAGCTTCTGAGGGGCCATGTGAGGAAGGGAATGTGGGTAGGAGATCGGGATGTGCATGAGGGGGACAAAAATAAACTGAATTATATTTTTTGGAGGATAGGCCCCTTGTACAGGCTTCTCCCGCTAAGTAAGTGTTCTAATAACCCATCGACATCTGTACACCAGCTAGTGTTGTTGGGAGAGGCTGCGTTCAGCTTCAGTGAGTATTTTTTTCAGATTTTTCCAATGGATTTTCCTGTTTTATGATAGGTGATTTACAAGCACACCATGCTGAGTGTCCAGCAGTTTTTGACCAAAACCAGGAGGACCTCCATGCCCCACTTTCCCTATTCACCGAATATCATACTGAATGACTTTTTTTTTGTCTCTTTCCCTGGATGAAAAATAGTCCTCAGAGGAAAACATTTTGTCAATGTGGAAGAGGTGAAAAAAATAGCAGAGGCACTAAACGGTATCAAAATTGGCAAGTTCAAAAACTGTTTTGAGCAGTGGGATTGTATAAGTGTATTGCATCAAATGGGGAGTACTTTGAAAATAAGTGAAGTTTAAACAAGTAAGAATAAACACACAATTGTTAATAAATAAATTCTGGGGTTTTTGGAGTCCCCCTCATATTTTTAAAACAGCCCGTTCCTCTTCCAAGTTAGCCAGAGTGAAAGGAGGAGAGAAAAGACTGTGGCTTAGCCAAAAATGATACAGGTGAAATGGAGGGGAGCAAGGATTTAGGGCTTTTAGGCAGATACATCCTGAGAGATCACTAAATAAGAAAAAAAGAGGGGAACTGGCTTTAGTGGTGGCAGCTGAGGGGGCAGGAGGTAGATGGCAAGTTTGGTCTTGAATGCTGGATTCGAGGCTGCCTTTGAGCTGTCCAAGTAAAGAGACCAAGTTCCACGTATGTGTCAGGCTAGAGTCATAGAAACACAAGTTCCCTTTATCTAGGTGGTAGTCGGAGCCATGATATCAATGACAAAGCCAAGGGTAAAAACAGTAACATGCAGACATTGAGAACTAAACCTCCTGTGGACTCCACCAGCCCACGCTGGTGGAGTTCAGACTTCCTTATTCCATGCTGGATGTGGTGAACTGCATCATCTGAAGACTCAGGTGTGGGTTTGTCTTGGGCAGTCCCAGTTGTCCCACTTAAATGCCACCAAAGCCCACTCTCTTTGTTCTCTTCTTCTGGGAGTCCTGTCAGCCAAGTGGCAGATCTTCACTTCTCATGAACATCTCTTTGTTTTTTCCATCTCTGTCCTCTGAGCCTACCTGGTTCATTCCTTTGTATCTGTCTTCCAGGATACAAATATTCTTTTCAGTTGCACTGAGATAAACTGCTATGTAGCCCACACATTGGGTTTTTATTACAAGTATTCTATACTTTTCACTTCTGAAAATTCTAGCTGTGGCATTCCCCAAGTCTGGATTTTTATTTTTCAGTTTGGTCTTTTGTTGACTATGGATTCACCATGAATTTCTATTCCTTCTTAATCACTTAAGTTATTTCAATTATTTTAATCTCGTTGAGATTGCTATAGAACACTACACCAATAATGAGAACTCTACACAACAGTCTCAAAGGCATTAAAGCAGAATTGTGTTGAAATCTTTCTGTTCTGGAAGTAGCACCTCTGTTTCAGGTGGAATGTCAACTGACTCCCTCTTGTGTTTTCCCTCTTTGTGTGGCTTACAATTGGCTACTGTAGTTCTATCTAGACGTAGGATTAGTTTTTCCCCTGCTGAAAACCCATAAGCTCTTGCTTGTGAAATTGTCATCATCCTTAGAACCATCTTTGAATTTCCTTCTGCTCCAATGCTGAATCCATTCATATTTTAATTTCTCAACAAGGTTCCTTTGTCATGCATATATATAAACTCAGGGCCCACACCTGTGATTGGTCTGGCCCTGAGGTTATAATTTCTCACTCAAGGTCCAGGACAGACACAGACCTTATTCTGGCTTCTCAAACCTGGGCCTGGGGTGCAATTTCTAGCCCCTTTTTGTGGAGAGAGCACTCTTGGAGGCTATAGGGTTTATGCATGGGGTCTCCTCTGACCGAACACCAGGTCTTCTCTCCCCTCAGAGCAACAGAAGCCCAGCCACAGCCCCTGCCCTGTCTCCTGTAAGCAAATTACCCCTGGACTGCATGGCTTCTGCACTTTCCCAGATGTCAGGACCTATCACCCTTCACAGATAAACACCAGTGACTGCACCAAGGGTACACGACTTTTAAAGTAGGAAAGATTCACATAGAAAATGCAAACAAAGCTCGGCATTGCGGCTCACACCCATCATCCCAGCACTTTGGGAGGCCAAAGGCTAGAGGATTGCCTGAGCCCTGCAGTTTGAGACCAGCACGGGCAACTTAGCAAGACCTTGTCTGTACAAAATATCAAAAAATTAGCAGGGCGTGGTAGCACCTGTAGTTCCAGATACTTGAAAGGCTGAGGCAGAAGGATCACCTGAATCCAGCAAGTCAACCCTGGGTGGCTGTGATCATGTCACTGCACTCCAGACTGGGCGACAGAGTGAGAACCTGACTTAAAAAAAATAGAAAGAAAAGGCAAGTAAAACTATAACTCCGCAGCAGTTGCGCTTCCTGCGGCACACACTCATCTGCAGGATATACCCTGCAACCAAGAGACTGCAATTGGGGACTCCAGGGGATGGAGGGCCACCACACGCAGCCCCCAATGTCGGCCAGGCCCTGGTCAGAGAGACCCACTAAACCACAGCTGAGTAGTGCGCAGAGCATCCGGGGACTAGAGGTGGTTCCGAAAGCAAGTTCCCCTCCCAGACCTGGTTTCTCCTGTGACCATGCGTCTATGGCTCTCGTTCTCCCTGCCTGTTGCTCGTCTGGACTGCGTCACCCTGGGGCTCTTGTGAAGGCTCTTTGCCGTAAGCACTGAGTCTCAGAATCAGAAAGCTAGCCCAGCCTCCCGGCCACATGCTGTTGTCAACGGTTGTCACATCACGGTATGTGTGCAAACCGACTGCTTATAATGTGAAAGCAAGGACATGTCCCTTGATCCTGCAAAGCATTGTGTACCTCTTGAAGCTCACTGTGTCCCCAAGGCCCAGGAACTGTGTGGGATTGCTGCAGGACCACACAATGACTCTTCATGCCCGTCCTTCACATTCACGTTGATACTTGTGTTACTGGCATTTCTTCATTACTCTATCCCCTTTGTGTTTGTTCACGTGCTTACTTAAAGGCCAGCACTCTTGAAAACACCTATTTTGCTTACCCACAGGGAGGCCAGCCATAAGCCCAGCATCTTGGGACCATGGTCACAGGTTGCACTCTCTGTAGGTAAAGGTCACACAAATCCTAGAAAGGTCTCTCTTGGTCAAAAAGGCGTTGAAGCAAGAGATCAGGGGTTAATCGGTGGCCAAGGGAGAAAGGTGACCATGTGTGAGCCAAGATTATGATGAAATCAGAAAGGCGCACATTGAAGTTAGTTTACATAAAAGCAGAGGAAATGCACTATACTTGGCTGCACAAATTGGTTTTTTTTTTTTGTTTTTTTTTTGAGTTGGAGTCTCACTCTGTCGCCCAGACTGGAGTGCAGTGGCTGCTCTCGGCCACCGCAGCCTCGACCTGCTGGACTCCGGTGATTCTTCCACCTCAGCCTTCCAAATAGCCGGAATTACAGACATGCGCTACCACGCCCGGCTGATTTTTTGATTCATTGTAGAGATGAAGTCTTGCTGCCCAGGCGGGTCCCGAACCCGCGGGCTCAGGCAATCCATTCACCTCAGCCTCCCAAAGGCGCGGGATTACAGGCTGAGCCACCGAGCCAAATTGGCTGCACAAACTGTAAGTCTACTAACTAGTGACTGAAGGATGCTTTTCATAGGCAGAGCCTCCACTGAAAGACCACCAGGTGACAGGGGAGCTGCTGGGTGAGTGGTTATCATGGCAGTAGATGGAAGGTGACCCTTCATTCCTTGACAAGCCTCCTTTCCGTGTCCTCTCCCCTTGAGTGTGGGCTGGCCCCACTGCCTCCCGATGGCCAGTGGACACAACAAAAGTCATGTGCAGAATCCTCCCTGCCTGGTAACAAGAGGCTTACAGTATCCCCCGTGGTGTCCTGCAGCACTCTTTGGGACCCTGAGTGGCCACGTAGGAAACTTAATGACTGCTGGCCACCATGCTAGAGAGGCCAAGGGGTCAGGCATGAGTGAAACCAGCCTAGGCCTCTGGAGCAGCCTGGCCACCAGCTGGACATCAAGTGACCCCTGCAAAAGTCATGTGGGCTCAACAGGGCTGGGGTAGACATCTGACCCGCAAATCATGAGACATTATGAAATGTCAAACAACCAAGTGCCAGAGAGGTCTGCGGCACAGAGGAAGATCATCAGAAGAGTCAGCACTCCGCTGCAGAGAAGCCAGAATTGCAGAAAAAAGTGTGGGAAGGCGGTTGGTCCTCGGGTTGCCTCTAGGAAAGGGAGGGTGTTGGCAGTGAAGCCAGCGGAGTCCAGGAGAGAAGAGGCATTCGCAGACTGAGGCTCCATCCCTCCCAGAAGACGCCAGGCATGGTCAGAGAGATACGGACCCCTCGTTCCACTCCACGTCCACTGTCCTCAGTCCCCAGGACTCACCTCACTCCAGGTAGGTTCACTGAGGCACTATCACAGCCTGCACAAGCTCCTTTGCCAGCTCCCAGCTCTGACCCGCCCCTGCAACCCACGACCTACAGGCAGGAGGGACATCAGAGGCAGTTTCCAACTGTGTCTTGCCCTGGGACCTGGTCCTGCCCTCAGCTAGCTCACAACTAGCACTCACTGCAGCAAGCTGAGCAGCTTCCTTGGTAATTCCAGGTGCCTGAGCTTGATGCATCAGACAATTTTGCAAAACGATCAGTAAGACACATGAGGGATGGTGCCCATGCCATACCCACACGCCCTTTGGCACGCACTGTCTGCTGGACCTGTGACTCTGCAGGAAGTCTTTCTCGGCTTATAGTGAACTGCCCGGCCCCGTGAAGGGGCCAGAAGTGTGGGGAAGTTGGCTCACAGGAGCAGCCCTCAACAGTAACTGAGTACCCAGATTCCACACTCTGCAGGGCAGGACCTCGGAACATTCTTCCAGATGTCTTCAGGGGAGCTCACATACCACCCCCTGCTCTTTAGCCTACCCCACACAGCCTCCACTGCCTTCCTGCCTCATCCCCACCCTTCTTGATGGGATCCCCTCCAGGGTCGCTACGTCTCCTGTGTCCTTGTTTGGGGTCAGTTCTGGGGCCAACTTAAATTGGAATGACAAGAAGAACAAAAGGACCAATTTCCAGTGACACGTGGCTTCTAGAACTCTAGCGTGAGCTCAGCTCCTTCCTAAAAACTTTACTAGAATTACAATGAAAGAATGAAAACTGTGAAGCCGTGAAGGAAGAAGAGAGAAGACATGGAGCAGCAGGAGATGGAAAATGTGAGGTCAGGAGTGTGGTGACATGCCCTGCAGCCACGTCCCAAAGCCCTCCAGCGTCACCATGAAAAGGCCAGACTGGGGAGCCCCAGTTCCAGGCAAGACACAGAGGAGGTGTCAGCCTGAAAGCAGTGAGACTTTGTTAAGCTTTCGTAGTGGGTAGAGTACCCAGTCCTCTCTTCCACCTCCAGTGCTTAGTGGCAGGACCAGGTGTGCTCCCAGGAAGTCCCCTCCAGTCTGACAGGACTGGTTGATGTGGGAGAAGCACTCTACCAGGATAAAAAAAGGAGAGAGAGAGACCTGAACACACTGCTGAGGCTCTGGAAGGGACTTAGATAAAGACAGTGCAAGAAGTAGGAAAACGTCCTTTAAAAATCTGTTACATTGTCAGAGAGAGAAGGGATGAAATCAACTTTCTGAAACAAACGCAGAAATTGTGAAGAAGTGACAGAACAAAAAAAGTTATTGGAAATTAAAGGACATAGTGCCCCAAATTATAATATACCCTGAAAATATATCCTAATATATCCTGGAAAGTCACACTGAGAGGGTGTTGGGTGTGGCCAGGGAGCAGATGAAAAGCTGCAGTAACAAGGCCAGAAGAAATGGAACTGAAAGCAGCATGTTTGGCTCAGCAGGGAATGAGATGCTTGTTGCCAAAATAGTGACCCAGCAAAGTGCTGTGGTGACATCAGGAGGAGAGTGGGGAGGGTTAGGTGACTATGGGCAAGGGGTGGGGTAGCAGAGGGGGTTTGTGAGAAAGTCGGCTCGTCATCCACCACAGCAGTTAGTCAGTGATGGGTAGTTGACAAATTGATAAATAAAGAAATACGAAAAATACGAAATAAGTAAACATCAGATAGACCTGCTAATACTGTGCAGAGTGTGTCCCTAAGCAAGGGCCTCAGTGGCAGGGACATGTATGAAACCTCACTGCTGATGCTGTTTTGAATACAGCTTTTGTATAAAATGCTTTGGACATGTTACTTTGATCAGAAAAAACCCTTCAAAAAACGGAATATAAGCCACATGCAGTGGCTCACACCTGTCATCGCACCACTTTGGGAGGCGGAGGTGAGAGAATTGCCTGATACCCAAGGGTTCGAGGCCTGCCTGGGCAACTTGGCACGACCTCATCTCAACAATAAATCAAAAAACTAGCCAGGTGTGGTGGCACATGCCTGTGGTTCCAGCTACTTGGAAGGCTGAGGCGGAAGAATCACTTGAGCCCAGCAGGTTGAGACTGCAGGAGCCATGAGCATGTGTGCCCCTCACTTCAGCCTGGGTGACAAAGTGAGACTATGACTCAAAAAAAATTTTTTTTAAGCTTTTAAAAATTAAAAATAAAAATAAACTGAACATGTGCAGACCCTATTGTTAGCAGCTCCACTCCCAGCTAAGTCTGTTGCTCGTCAAAAAGGATTAGAATGTTCACAGCAGTCCCACTCAAGATGGCCAAAAGCTAGAAACTGCCCAAATGCTCCATGCAGGAGGATGGGCAGACAGACCACAGCTGTCTGCACAGGCAGACACTAGAGGACAAACGGCCTGTCACTCATGCCACAGGTGGGCCGCACTCAGAGGCTAGGGGGCCAGACACACCCACCTCTATCCTGGGCTCTGCAGGCCCTGTTCCCAGGGCACCCAACACTAGTTCGGCCATGCTGGGCTGCTCTGAGTTGGGATGTGGGCACTGCCAGGGCTGAGGACAGTCGGAGGCAGAAGACAGTCTGCAAGGCCACACCAGGTTGCTCTTGGCACAAATGCAGGTGACACGGCCAGTGCACGTAGTAGAGACACGCCAGGCTGCGCACTGAGGAGTGAGTGTCACTCCTGGTACAGAATTGTGTACATCACATATTACATGTCACATATGAGGTCAATTTTTACAAAGAATTGTAGCACAGGGAGAGCCGGGACACATGTGCCGTCCCCTACCATGGCTCAAGCCTGAGGACAGGCAAGGTGATGCCATCAGTCCCTCTAACTCTAGCTCTGATTCTGATTTAGTAACAGCACTTCCTATGATCTCATGATCATGGGTGCTCCTCACAGCCTACACTCTGGACACTGAGATGCCCTAGAGACAGGAATACTGGCAGGGCGTGGGGCACAGGGCGTGGGGTGCAGGCTCATTTCTAACATTGTCTTGGGTAGGTAGCTTTGTGCTCTGCTTTCTTCCAATTGGAATCCTCCCCAAAGATGCCCACAAGCCCTTCTATGCCGCTGGCGGTGGTGGCCGTGGCCTGTTTGGTCCTGGGTGTCAGAAGGGTCCTGTGTTGGCTTCTTCTGTTGAATCCTGAGTTTCTGAGATTCATCCCAGGACTATGGCTGGGCATTGGTTCTTTATCCTTTTTATTGTTGCTGTTTGGTTGGTTCCCAGTCTGGGGCTGTGAGGCAGTGTGCCTTTCGCCAGCCTCATGATGTCCCTGGCAAGCACAGGAACCATTTCTGCCTACCAGGAGCAGCGCTGTAGCAGCACAGGTTGTCAGCGTGTCCAGCTGTAGAAACCCTGGCTGCTTCCCTGAGTGGTGGTCCCACCGGGCCTGTAAGAATGTGAGATTTCCCACCCTCTCTCCATCCTCCCTGTGCCCCCTCATCATGGCCGTCGTGAGAGCAGGTGTCAGTATTGTTTCAAGCGGTGCCAGCAGGTATATGTGCCCACACAGCAGCCATGGAAGAAGGTGTGGTGTCCTCTCCCCCAGCCCCCCGCTTGCTGGCCACAGGGTCTGCCCCTCTGGGGTAGTGTGGGGCACAGGGGCTGATGGGGACAGAGACGTCTCACCACTAGGCTGTCCCAGAGATCCCGGCTCATCATGGAGACGTGCTCAACTTTCAGCCTTCCTGGGCACACAAGTGGGTCTCCACACCACATACACATCCACATCATCACTTCAGTGTGCTCGTCTGCTCGCCCCTTGGTAGCTCCACCAGATGGGACCTGAGACCATGTCTGGTCCACAGGGAAAACCCTCAGCCCCTTTCATCATCCCAGTGGCAGAGGCAGAGCCCAGAGAAGCTGCTTATGGGTAACCTGCAAGCCCGAATAAACTGCCTCTGGGTGACCCACAAAACAAAATGCAGCCTTCCAGCCAAGGCCTCTGAGCCCCAGTGCAGCCTCCACTGAGGCCCACAAGCCCAAATGCATCCTCCCACCCAAGACTCCCAAGTCCCAATGCAGCCTCCCAGCCGAGACCTACAAGCCTGAATGCAGCCTCCCAGCCAAGGCTCTCAAGCACCAATGCAGCCTCCCAGCCAAGTTTCCCAAGCTTCAATGCAGCCTCCTAGCCAAGGCCCTGGTGCAAGTGTACAGAGCCAGCACGTGCAGGGACCTTGGAGTCTCCCCTGCAAGTCTCTCCACCAGGCACAAGATGCTACCCAAGGATGTTGGGGTTACCGCAGGCCACACCCCAAATCAGAACCGCCCCAATCCCTGGCCCTCAGATACTGTTAGCCTCAGTGACTATTCTTATTTTCAACTACAGTTTGGGGCTGGTGTGTTTCTCAGCAATGTGACATCACAGACATGAAGGTGGGAGGGGGCTGTCTGGGGCAGGTGCCTGGGTGCCCTCGGGCCTCTCCAGGCCACAGAGAGCGACAGGTCGGGCTGCCCAAGGGGTGCCTGGACACCTGGTCTTCAGAAACCCAGTGGCAGGCAGGTGGCCAGGTCTCTGAGGGTGCAGATATTTATCATAACCATGATGTTGACTGTTTCTGTCAGAAAGAAGATACCCACTCCAATCAGGTTATCTGTGGGCTCTATTTGCAAAGATGGCATAGGAGTCATGAGGGACAGCATGGGGGCCAGGGCCAGGACTGTCTGAGTCATTCCCACCCAAGGCCTGAGGGAGTGGAAGGGAGGGCAAAGCAGGACCAGGGGCTACCCTGCATGCCAAGGCTCCAGGGCTGTGCTAGTACGGTGACCCTGGAGTGGGAAAGACCTCAGGCTCTAAGGGCCTGCCCAGCTCCACCAGGTAGAAAGAGGGGCAAGCACAGAAGGGCCAGCCGGGGGAGGTGGGTGGAAGGTGGTGCCCAGGCAGAGGCTCAGGGCTGGTCGGGGCTTTCCAAGCCCAAGAGATGGTGAGGGTGGAGAACTGACCAACAGGCTTCTGCCAGAGGAAGCCACAGCTTATTCCTTCATTGCGCTGCTGCTGCAACATTCCTTCCTGGCACTTAAAGAAGCCCCGAGGGTCTTGGCTGGGACAGGTGTCATCTCCAAGCCTCCCTCCCCTTTGCCAGACCCCTTTCTGGAATGGACCATGGAGAGAAGCCCCCAAGGTCTCAGCTGGGGTGGTTGCCATCCCTGGCCTTCCCCACCTTGGCCCGTCCCCTCTTTCTGGAATGAGCTATGGAGAGAAGCCCTGAGGGTGTCAGCTGGGGCAGGTGCTGTCCCTCAGCCTTCCCTGCCTTGGCCAGCCCCTCTTTCTGGAACAGGCCATAGAGAGAAGCCCTGAGGGTCTCAGCTGGGGAGGGTGCCATCTCCCAGCCTTCTCTGCCTTGGCAAGTCCTCTCTTTCTGGACCGGGTCACAGAGAGATGCCCCCGAGAGTCTCAGCTGGAGTGGGTGCCATTCCCCATCCTTCCCTGCTTTGGCCCATCCCCTCTTTCTGGAATGGGCTGTAGAGAGAAGCCTCTGAGAGTCTCAGTTAGGGCAGGCACCAACCCCAGCCTTCTCCATCTTGGTCAGCCCCTCTTTCTGAAACGGGCCATAGAGAGAAGCCCCAAGGATCTCGACTGGGTGGGTGCCATCCCCGGCCTGCCCCACCTTGGCTAATCCCTTCTTTCTGGAATGGGCTGTAGAGAGAAGCCCCCGAGAGTCTAAGTTGAGGTGGGTGCCATCCCCGGTCTTCCCTGCCTTGACAAGTCCTTTCTTTCACGAACAGGCTGTAAAGAGAAGCCACTGAGGGTGTCGGCTGGGGCGGGTGCCTTCTCTGGCCTTCCCAGACTTGGCCAGCCTCCTTTTTCTGGAATGGGCTGTGGATGAGCCCTCCACTCCCTGCTGCCCCCACCCCACCCTGACTTCCTCTCTTCTCACCTCCACAGACTAACAAGGCCGTAGCCAAGGGTGACTTGCACCAGGCCAGCACCAGCTCCCGGCGGGCCCTGTTCCTGGCGGTGCTGTCCATCACCATAGGGACGGGCGTCTACGTGGGTGTGGCCGTGGCCCTCATCGCCTACCTCTCCAAGAACAACCACCTGTGAGCTTCCTGGGGTGGAGGGGCAGCACCCGAGGCCAGCCTGCGAAGCGGAGGATGCAGACACCCCGCATGACGCTGTACAGTCCTGACGACCGCCCAGCGACGCCATGGCACCCTGGAGCTTCCTGGCCATGGGTGTCCTGACCTCGCCCTTTAACTTCATGTTCACAGCACTGTGCAGAGCACAGATGGATGGGCACCGCTGAAGCTGCCGAGGGCAAGCTCTGAAGATCCCAGCCCGTGCAGCTCTCTCTGAGGGTTTCTGGTGGGTCCATGACAGCAACCAGGCGCCTCCACACTAGCAATACACAGACAGTGAAAAAGTGTTTATTTTTTATGGACCATGGTGCAGAAGGAAGAGGGCAGGGACACATCACTCTTCAGTCTGGCCCTGCTCGACTCCCTGTGCCACCGTCCACACGCCTTCCCTGCAGGATGATGGGGCGAGGAGGGTGACACCAGGACCCCCAGCTGTCACAGTCCACAGACGGAGCGACCCAACCCTAGGAGCGCGGAGTCAGTGCACACAGGGCTCGTCCCCATCCCGGGGACACTGAGGAAGGTGTCCACCCTCAGCAGCCACCTGCAGCAATACGCAATCCAGGGCCTTGGGGGTATGGGATGGGCTGCCCCTACCACAGTCCACAAATAGGGGTTCCGTGGCTGTTCCAGAAACTCCAGGCAGCAGAGCCATGGGACCACCTTGGTGTAGAGACAGGGGCTTCTGCAAGCTCCGCCCTCACCAACACCCAACACCCACCCCAGCCATTGCTGTGATGGGTGACCCCGGACGCGTGACAGGCCCTCCTCTGCCAACAAAATGAAAGCTATTTTCTTGTCATTTTTTAAGGGCAACTCTCGCTTCCTGCTGCTTGTTTCAGACGAATGCTGAGAATAAGTCATTGCAGACACCCTACGACCATTCCGTTGCTGTTTTACGAGTGTTCATTACTCAAAAAAAACACTATCTTTTAGCTTTTTGGCTCAAGACTCTTTTTTCTGATGAGTCGTCGTGGTCGGGTTTTTTCGTGGTTTAAGACACTACAGAGGCACACAGGCCTCAGCTGCTGGGACCCCAGGAGGGTCCCTCACAGACCCACACGGAGAACACCGCTTATAAGCATCATCATCCTCGTTCTCTCAGGGGATGCAAAGGCCCCTGCTCCAGGACGCTGGTTCTTCCCACAGCACTTAAAAAGAAGCCCTAATTCAATTGGCCAGGCATGTGGCTGGCAGGGCTGACATGCAGCTGAAACCCAGAACCACTGTCCTGGAATGAAGACAACATCCTTGAACCCTCACTGTTACTCTCCCCCTCAACCTTGAACATCTAATACCCTGAAACTGTCAGCACTGCCTTCCTGGGTCAAATCCATCTAGCATTGTCTCTAATGGATGGTCCAAAATGTACCCTAAGACCTTAGCCCTGTGATGAACATAGGGAAGCAGTGGACATCCCTGCAGGAGTTAGAAGTACTCAGTCATAGAGCGCATGGGAAGTAGGATCAGCCCACCTGGACTTGAATCCAGTGGTGCTGCTTTCTAGCTGTGTGATCTTGAGTGAATAACTGCATTTCTCTGAACCTCATCTCTAGGAGGGGATGGTCAACAAAGCCATTTCAAAGGATGATGGGGCATGCATGAGGCACAGAGTACCATCACAGTGGCTGTCAGTGTCCATGGCAGGCCATCCCTAGCTAGCTGACATCTTTCCATATTTCAGCCTGACTGTCAGATTGGGATGTCATGAACCATTGTATAAGATGAGCCTCTTTGTGTTTGTCCTGGAATGATCCATTTTAAGTCTGGTGTGCCCACACAGCATAGCTCCGGGCTTGATAAAGTAGAAAGAACCCATGCATCCTCGCCCACATCTCCACAGGCACCACCACAGTGACCCCAAGCCAGTCCCCAGTGCCAGACACTTCACCCTCTAAACCAGCTGCCCGTCTCGCTCCAGGCCTCAGTTTCCAAAGTCCAGCTCTTGCTCTACTTCCTCAAGTTCCCTGAGTCTTCCCAAGGGCCAGGGAATAGTGACCACCTGTAATGCCGTATTAGAGTGAGTGGTCCCAAGTGTGCGTGAGGCCAGGGCCAGCTGAAGGCAGCCTGGGTCTGCCTGGTAGGGAGACATAGCATGTGACAACCCTGCAGCACTGGCCTGGCCTTGGCAGTGGGGGAAGGGGTACAAGGTCATCTTCAGGGCTGTGTTGGTGACTACAGGCATTAAAACTGTCCACTACAGAGGGTGGCCTGTGACCCCTTGGGTCTGCATCACAATTGTGGCCTACATGCACCCACCAAGCCCTGCTATGTCAGCCCTGCTGGGCGCTTGGCACCACCATGCCACCTTACGCTCTCAGGTCCCCAGGGCTGGTGGGGGTGCTGGACACCACAGAAAGGAACACACAGGCCCACATGAGCAAGTGTGGGGTGAAGAAAGAAGCCCACCTCAGCTCACCCTTGCATGTCCCCGGGGCAGGTGGGAGAGAGGACACCACAGAGGGGAGCCACCAGACCCATGTGCACAGGTACAAGGCTGGGACAGAGCCCTATCACACAGACCTGTCCACTTCCCGGGAGCAGGCCCTGACACACCTAGTCTGATCCCTCCGTGAGCAAGGCCTTCCCTTCTGCTCCTGCAAATTGAACCCCCAGGAAGACTCTTCCCTGCACTCCCAGTCTTGGCACACAGAGACCTAGCACGGGAGTGATGTTCCCAAGTCCTGCAGCCAGCAGTGGCCAAGGCACAACCCAGTCCACCGGCCCTGCTGTCCTGGCCTTCCTGTGATGCTGGGTCACCTCTGCTGTCCTCACCAAGCAGGAGAAACTGCATGGGGCCCAGATCACACGGTGGGAGGTCAAGGCCCTTTGGGATTTGAGGAGGGCATCTGGGTTATACTTTGCAGCCTATCTTTGCAGGAAGTGGGAGTAATTTGGGGAGAAGGATGAAAAAGCCTAAAGTGATGGCCAGAAATGACATCCTGACAAAGCACTTAGGGTGTGACTCATCCTAAGCGCTTAGGGTGTGACTCATCCTAAAGCTCTCCATCCTTAGGGGTGTCCGTGGTGCACACATGCCCACCTACTTCAGGTCTCCTTTGTCCCGTGTACTCGGTATTCCTTACTTCACTGTGTGTCCACATCCTGCCAGGTGTCCCTACTTCACCAGGTGTCCTCACCTCACCATGTGTCCCCACCTCACCAGGTGTCTCTACCTTCCCAGGTGTCCCCACCTCACCAGGTGTCCCTACCTCCCCAGGTGTCCCTGCTTTACCAGGTGTTCCTATCCAATCAAGTGTCCCCAGCCCTAAATCCCATGTGATGTGAGGCCACTGTCACACAGGACTGAGAGCTGGCTCGCGGCCTGCTGGACACAGTTGATGGTGATCTCTGGTCCCTTCAGTCTATTGAAGGCCCAGATCCAAGCGGTGCCCATGACCACATGTGCTGGAGGTTCCAGGGAAGAGAATAGGGAAGCCCATGAGCTGAATTCACACAAACTGAGTCCACACTAGCCGGGCACAGCACTCAGGGTGAGCACGCGTGATGTCCACATGTCCAGCACCACTGGCCGACCATCACCAGGCCCACAGGTCATGCACTAGAGCCATTGGTTAGGAGTGACAAGGACATCTTTGACTGACCAAGACCTTCTCCCATGTTCACCATGGGCACCTCCATTGCCTAATAACACATCTCCTCTTACCACGCTGAGTCCAAATGTCACAGGCCACATGGTTTCCAGACTTGGTTATGTATCATTGCCTGGAGCGTCTGCCTCCACTGCAGTCCAAGATGAGCCTCGTCCAGCATGGCTCCCCTGCGCCTCTGTGCCCATCCAGGAATTCAGGGGCTGCCCTGGTGGATCCGGGTGGCCAGAGGCTGTCCCAATATCAGAGCCTCACCACCCGCCTCCTCTGTCACCCAGATGCCCTTGCTCTGGCAGAATGAGAATAAGCCCCGGGCTGTGCTTACCCAGGCCAGAGGGAAAGGCTCCTCCATCTGACATCAGCACCCAGGGTACACTCAGTCAGCAGAGACAGAGTGAATATGGGGCATGCTGCAAGGCACCGAGTAAGGGCAGGAGAGTATATCCCTGCACCCCCATTTCCTTTAGGGATTTGTGCTTTGTGTTTCACTGAAATCAGGTCACTTGGGTTCAGTCTGAAGAGAGATACATAGATACATAGATACAAGAATACAAGGATACATAGACACACAGATAAGTACTGGGGGGGGTGCCAAAAAATGCATACACATTTTTAAGTATGACACTCACTAAAATAAGGCATTAATCAAATAAATGCTAGCGTCACCATGCAGCATGCAGGATAGTCAAAGAAAATGGCAGAAGCATGGTTGAGTGCATGTCACATTACACATTGTTACTGTAATTCAATTCAATTTCAAAAAGTGATACATAGAAAACACTTCTTAAAATGTGTATACCTTTTTTGGCACCCCAGTAGATACAAAGTTAGATACTCAGAGGGACATCAGTAAGATATTCTGTACCTGTGAGGGAGAGAGATGCCAGCCCTACATCCAGCCCTAGAGCCAACTCTTCCCGTTTTCATGGACCTTCGGTTTTGACACCTCTCAACACCTGCATCCAACTTGTGACTCAGCCAACAAATAAGCAGGGACTTGGGTCTGTTGTCTAGAGAGAACAGAAAGCCCTAGGTGGGCTCAAATTACTTTATCAAAACAATCACGTTTTGCCATCAGCACAAGACAGTCCCAGCTCCCCTAAGTCCCCAGACGTGTCTTTGTTCCTGGGACACTGGCTGGCTGTGGTAAGTGGCATCCGCCTTCCATTGGATTGCCGGTTGCTGCCTGGCTCTGCCTGCAGGAGGCTGGGTGGGTGGAGGCTGGGGAGAGCTGGGCAGTCCCTGGTGAGAGAGCGAGGTGTGTCTTCCTCTCTCACCCAGAGGCCCCACGTCACCTGCAGCAACAGGCATTGATGCAGAAGGCGAGCAGGCTACTCCGGTGTCCCTCACCCTTCCTTTTAGTCCATGATGGAGAAATAGAAAAGACTTAAAAGTGGAACTCACCAGAAAGCTCCTCTTCATTGTCCCCTGGGAAAGTCTTGTGTCAGAGCACCCTAACCCCATCCTCATGTGACCCTCGTGGACTCTCCCACCGGTGTCTTAACCTTCAGTGCAGATTGACCTGTCCTCGAGTTTGCGCAGTCCTGGCAGTCCCTGCCACACCTGATACACAGTTCCAGGAGATGTTTTCCCAGTGTACCGTCCACCCCCGGGAATAAATCTGGCCTTGGGTTCAGTCGAGGAGCACTGCGGCCTGTGTCCTCCCAACTATGGCTAGGGGACAGCCCAGCTCTCCCCAAGTGGTACCTCACTGAAACCCTGGACAAGAGGGTACCTAGCTATGTCCCTGGCCAGAGCGGCCCCCAGGGTATTGTGGCCCCAGGAGTATATGCCCCTGGGAAGTCAGGATGGTTCCTAGAGCAGGGCATCCTCAGATGGGAAAGGGACCCTCTCCCAGGGGATATCTGGCATCAGACTCACCTAAGTGACCATGGAGGCTGAGGCCAAAGCCACAAGGCCAGAGGATGAGGAGCCAGAGATCTGGGAGATCCTCATGGGCACCGTGCACAGGAATAGCCAAGACCTGGAGGCAAACGGAAGGAACTGCTAGGGGCTGTCTTGTGCCTGCTCCAGGGACAGCTGCTGATGTCTGGAGATGTTTTGGTTGCTGAGTCCACAGGCCCAAAGACTCATCACTGCGTAAATTATAGAAATGAAGCGTATCAGGAGATCATTTTCTTTTTGGCTCCCAGCCAGGCTTCCCTTGGTGAGACGGCTGTAAATCCTGCAGTCCCAAGCGGCGTCCTCCCTCCCTCCTTGTGGCAACAGTGGTGACCTCTCAGCTCCGACCTGTGGCTCCATGGACTCCCGGCAGCTTCTCGGCCTGGCTGTGCCAACTCCAGCTCCTGCCCCAGGACTCTGTCCCCTCTCATTCTCATTTACCTTTCTTTCCTCCTGTTTCTACTCTTTTTGGTCCCATAAAAATTCCTTGCATGACCCTGATCCAGTTCTGCCCCAGCACCGGTGGTTGCTCCTGCAGGGGTGAGGCTGACCCATGAGAACGGTGCCCCCTGGCCAGGTGTAACTCAACTCAAATAACAGCTCAGTGGCCAACACAGCTGCTCCCCTGGATTTCAAGCCAGGAAGGTTGATGAGGTTTTCTCGAGCATTGGAAGGGACCAAGAAATTCATCTAGGTGGGAAGGGCAGATAGGCCTTGTGGGGAAGGGGGCAGGACTTATGACAGCAAAGGACAGGCTGAGCACACCCACAACTGCCAAGTGTCCATTGGGTAATAAAAACACAGAACTCAGAAAAAGTCTTCATTCATTAACTCATTCATTCATTCTCTCACTCTTGCAGTAATTCATTCCACAAACATTCTCGAGTTGCTGCCAAGTCCCAGGTGCTGTGCCAGGTGGATTCCCCCAAGAGGGGAGTGGAAAGGCGTGCATGCGTGTGTGTGTGTGCGTGTGTGTGTGTGTGTGTGCGCGCGCACGCACGTGCACACATGCATATGTTGCTTTTGTGCATGTGCTGTGGCATGATTAAGGATGAACTGCACAACATGCATGATATACATGAGTGACTGTCTAGGCACCAAGCAGAGCAATTGCCCCATTACCACATGTGGTTATCTCTGGGAATGCATTTCAGAAGGGTTCTGAGCAGGCCCCAAGGCGAGGATGGGTCTACCGACACCAGAGGCTCCACATGTGCCCCAAGCAGAATGGGCAGGGGTAAGCAGGGGCTGGAAACTGGGATGCATTCATCCCTGAGTGCCCCCAGCCCTGCACACTCACTCGACCGAGACCATGAGCCCCTCACCCTCTTGTGAATGCCCCATAGCTGCAGCCAGGGCCCTGGCATGTGTGGTTGATGGAAATCCCCTTAACCTGACCTTGCACCTTGGGGGCCAGTGGCTGTTGCATTGCTGAGCAGGTGGAGGCCATGGGGGGGGGGGGG
>NW_007060562.1:0-51981 GCF_000164805.1 Carlito syrichta | reverse complement strand
TGCCTGGAGCAAGCCACAAGGCCCTGAGAGGGCAGAGGACATGCTGGGACCTTAGAGGGGACCAGGGAAGGCTTGCAGGAGGAAGGGTGGGCAGACTTCATGGAGAAGGGGAGGAGGGAGATTGGAAACAGCTGGGGGGAGTCGGGTGGACACTCACCAGGAGGAGAGACTCACAACAGACCCAGCAGGGGAGTGGTCACAGCTGTGGCAAGAGATGGGCACTGGAGCTGGATAATGGAAGCCTTGAGTGCCCAACTAAGGGCTTTGAGCCGGACCCCAAGCAAAAGAGGGGCCCAGGCAGTCAAGTGAAGGATGGCACTGGAGAGAGCCCCACAGTGTTCAGGTGCTGGAGTCTTGAGCCCCTTGGGGCAAGTGGGGCTGGAGGGTGAGGACACACTAAGGGGCAGAGGTTCCTTGATGCCAGCTGAGAAGGTTGGACCCTGAGCGGAGGGGATGAGGGAGAGGAGCGCCTTGCCTGGTCCAAGCACAGCCTTGGGCTTCACTGAGATTCTGCGAAGGCATCAAAGGACTTGGGGAAGACACCATGTCCACGTGACCTCCACACTGGACACCAGCAGAGCAGTTGCCCCAGACATGTGGCTATCTCTGGGAATGCATTTCAGAAGGGTTCTGAGCAGGCCCCGAGGAGAGGATGGGTCCATCTCCACACCTACCATCTTGAGATCCTCCCACTGACTCCTAGGTTGCTCCTCCTGAATTCTTCAGTCACCAAAAATAACAGTGTTAGCCAGGCAAGGCAGTGAAAGTAGCAAGTGTTCTCTGGGTGATTCAGGCTTCTGGTCATGCCAGAGGCCAGGGACTCTCCCAACCATGTAGACCCTGGTGGTGGCATGCCACTATGTGCTGGGAAGAGGGACAGATTATGCTTGGGCAGCTCACTGAGATTCGTGGTACCTGTCAGTGAGCTGGCATCAGGAGTGCCCACCCAACTGAAGGAAGAGGAGCATGGGACACTGAGTGCGCACTTGTCACCACAGTCTGGCACATCTTCTCCCATATTCCCTGGCACCTGGCAGACTCATGGCAGTCCCTGCAGGTGGGTGCAACTGGGTCCCAGTCTGGGCTCTTAGGATGTGGCTGAGCCTTCCCCACCCTTCCCCTTCTGCAGGCCAGGTGCAGGAGGACGAGGCCCAAGACAGGGGCCACAGGAGGAGGGCAACCTGCAGGGCTGAGGTGGAGGAAAGTGCTGGCCAGCTGCAAGCCCCATTGTGAACTCTCCCAGGAAGGAGCAGGATGCATCTGCATTTGAGTCAGAGGACACTGTGGGTCCTTTTGCCATAGCAGCCCACATCACCCTGTGGAGACAAACCAAGCCTTCATGGGACATCTCACATGGCAGGCAGCTTCAGGAGACCTGTCTGTGAAAACCAAGCAGGGGGAGTGAGGAGAGAAGACTGTGTCCAGGACCATCAGGCCATCCTAGAAGCACAGGCCTCAGCGAGGGAGGCAGCCCTGCACTGGTGCCAAGCCCAGGGCTCACAGCTCCTCCTTGGGATGCACAGGCTCAGCCAGGACCTGCAGCATTGTGATAGGGAACAGCCCCATGCTGAGCCCCTAACTGCCCGGGGACATCTGACCTCGAGTGCAGTCATCATCTGACATTATTAGGGTGAGCAGTGCTACTTAGCCTAGTGGGAGGGAATCTGGAGGAGCTGCAAGGGGTGGTTGAGTCTAGCCTGATCAAGAGAGCAGGAACGGCAAGTCGTATCAGGTACAGCCAGGGCCAGCTGTCTCCCCACCTGAGATGCCACCCCTCATTTCCACCCCAGCTGCTGCGTACACACCACACCTGGAGGCCGATGGTCATGCATGCTGTGTGGCCATGAAGGCCAGAAGGATCCACTTCTGGGGGTCTTCCCTGAGACGGGGCTCACGTGTGATAGGGTTCCACTCACTGAAGCTGCCTCCTGGCTTGGTTAAGGTGTGGCCATGGCCAGCATGAAGCTCAAAGTGGTCCCCACTTCCCCTGTCTTCCTGCCCCAGTGCCATGGCCATGGCAATGCAGGGCAGGGGTGGGCAGCACCTGCCACGGTAACACTGGACCAGAGGCAGGACACAGGTTAGCCCCGGCCCTGCCACTGCTCCTGGGCACGGACTCTGTCCGCACTGGAATCCCAGCTTGACCATTTGTTGCCTCTGTGACCCAGGCAGGCCACTCACCCCTGAGCCTCCTTCTCACCCAAAAAGTAGAGACACCAGTACCTCCTTCACAGGTTGCTGGGACACCGGGTCCCAGCCCAGCACTGCCAGAATCATCCACACCCTCACCAGGCATGGTGCCTGGGCAAGTCATCAGTGAGCTCTGTGAGTAACTGGTCATCTGTGGATCTCTGTTTTCTGTTCTGCTGGGGGGTGGAACAGGTTCTCCCCTGCCTTTCTCCAGTCGTCTTGCTGCAGGAGCAACCACAGAATCCGTTGGACCATTTCCTGCCATGACAATCGCCCGGGGACCCTGAAAGGGACCAGAAAGAGCATGGAGGAGGAGGGTGGGAGCTGACCCTGCAGGGGTCTCGCCTGGGAAGCCGCCCAGTGCTTCAGCGGACAGTTCTTTGTGGAGAGGGTGGGTGGGAAGGCAGGATGACTGCAGGGCAGCCCCGGAGAGTCGCAACCCCTGAGAGTCGAAGCCCCCGTGGGAGGAGTATCGCCCAGGGACTCACCAGTAACAGGCCTAGACACAGGCAACCCATTCTTCCTCTTGACCCCCAACCACGGCTCCCCACCACCACTCCTCAAGAGCTTCATCACTTGGGACTTCAGCCATGCAGAACCTCCCTCCACAGGCTGCCCTGCGGGACCTGCTCTAGCCATGACCCCCCTGTTTCCTGAAGACGTCACCCAACCTCCCATTCTCACTTCCATGAGCCCAGAAGACCTAAAAGGACCCACCCAGAGCCCAGCGGACCCAAGCACCTGCTGCTTGGATTGGTCCAATACGCCACTGGTTCCCCCTCATTCCCCCAGATTCCATGAGGGCTGGAGGTGGGAAGCAGCCCCCTTCACAGTGCAGCCCCAGTCAGAGAAATACAGCCTGCTCCTCTCAACTCAGGCAGACCAGCTGAGTCATCCACACCCCTGTGAAGTGGGCATGAGAGCCCCGAGTGAGCAGGGAGCCATAGTCATGAGCAAGACAAGCCCTGCACCTGCCCCAGCTTACCACATTTCAGGAGCCACGAAGCTAGAGTCTGTTTGTGAAAAATCACAGAGGACTTCCAGGATGGAGGGACTGGAGGGGGGAATCCCAAAGGCACTGGGCATGACAGTAGCCACATGCGGCTAGGCAGGGCTGATGCGGCCCTGCCGGCTCCAGGAACCGCCCCAAGGGGAGTACAGACCCCAGCTGGGTGGGCTCCGTCACACATCCTCGCCCCTTCTGCTGAACCTGCAGATGACCAGCATCTCTGAGACCCTAAAACACACATGGATGTCAGCCTTCCCGATCCTGCTTACCAAGGCTCCCAAACCCTGGCTGGCCCTTCCCAGGGCAGAAAAACCAGTAGGCCCACTCCATGGGGAATCAGACCTAGACTCACATTCACTGCTGGGACCCAGGATGCTCCCTGGGTTAAGGAAAGGGTCAAGGGAAACCCAGCCTGTGCCCAGGCCCAGCTGTAGGGCCAAGCCCGACCCCCAGGTCCTTGGCTAAGATGCTGGCACTGTGGTCCAACTTCCCTCCCACACCAACTTCCTGTCCCCTGCCATGACTGGTCTCCTGGACCAAATTATCTGATGAGCCCACAGCAGCAAGGCACAGTCTATTGCCAAAATCCACTTCATCCACTGCCTAGAACCTCCTGTCCCTGGATACTGAAGGGCCTGGATGGGACAGGGACATACCATGATAGCCTGCAAGGTGAACTGGCCAGATTTCTGGATAGTAAATGGCCTGGGTGAGCCAAGGACCCCTCCGCATGACACCCTGCAAGATGGGCTAGTCAGCTTCCTGGATACTAAAGGGCCTGGATGGGCCAAGGACACCCCTTGACAGCCTGCAAGGTAGACTAGCCAGCTTTCTGGATATTGAAGGGCCTTGGTGGGCCAAGAACCCCCCCCCACCCTCATGACACTCTACAAGGTGAACAGCCCAGCTTCCTGGATACCGAAGGGCCTGGGTGAGCCAGGGACTCTCCATAATGCTTGACAAGATGGACTGGACAGCTTCCTGAGAATTGACAGGCCCTAGGTGGGTCAGGAAACCCCCCATGGTACCCTGCAAGGTGAGCTGGCCAGCTTCCTGGGAATTGACAGGTCCTGGGTAGGCCAGGAACACTCTCTGACACACACATGGCAGGCTGGTCAGCTTCCTGGAAATTGACTATGCCTGGGTGGGCCAGGGACTCTATGACACCCTGCAAGGTGGACTGGCCAGCTTTCTGGGAATTGACAGGGCCTGGATAAGCCAGGGAAGCACCCCCACCCCCGCTCATACCACCCTGCATGGTGGATTGGGGCACCCAGTGTTCACATGTTGGTGTCACCAGTGAGTTAACACAGCTAGGAGCCCCCTGTCCTCATGACCCTACCGCCTGGCTAGCTTGGGCTCCCCGTATCATGGTGGCCCTAGGCTGGCAGGACACAGCCATGGGCTTCCATGGGGTGCACCCTAAGACACCCCATGTGGACACATCGGTCAAGCCTTTGCTTGCATCATATTTGCTGGTAGTCATTCTAGACAAGTCACACAGCCAAGCCCTGAGTCAGTGGGGTCGGGGCCTGTGGGTTGAGGGGACACCAGGCATGTGGGTCATCAGGGCCACAGATGCTACTCTGCAGAGCCTCTGACCTCTGTGTCCTGTGCTGGAGTTTTACACTTGTCCTTAACTGAAGATCAATTCCCTTGGAAATTACTTCACCTAATAGTCCATTTGAGGAGTCCTAGATCTCAGCAATTAACAGAAAACTGCTTTCTGAATTCAGCTTCATCAGAACATTTTGGAGGAAACAGTTCATTAGAAGTTCAGGAACACTCATTGTCATGCAGGACTTGCTTGCTCAAGTCATTACATGGAAAATTAATTAATTTCTTTGAGTCATTTTTAATGGAGGAGGAATTTAATTCTCTGAGTAATATGGCAACTCTCAGCTAAAGACTGACAGCTGTGGGTATTAATCACTGTTCTCATCTCGGAAGCCATTCTCCCAGTCCAATTCTATTATTTCATGTTGAAGGAATGGGTTAGAAGAGCCACCGGCAAAAAGAGAGTTGGGGCCACAAAGCCATTGCCAACCATTGCCAACAAGGTGACAGGGGGCTCAGTGCCACCTCCACACCCTGGGACCTTCTGTCCCACACGAAAACTACCACAGGGGAAGCTTATGAGAAGCAGGTAAAGGTCACGCTGGCATTTTCCTGTAATCTTCTATTGTCCACACATTTTTCATTAAAAATGAAAAGAGCATGGTAGCAATGACCCAGACGGGCCAGAAATGTGTGCAGTGAAGATTTCATTTCTCCCTAGCCCTCGTGCCTGGGCGCCCGTCCCTGGCATTTTAGGGACAGTGAGTTGACCTCTTGTGTGCCCAGGAACGTGTGAGCACACGCAGTGATGCACACATTGCTATGCACACACATTCAAATGTCCAGCCATGGCGCACACACTACACGCAGCCATGCACCCACATGCCCTGGTGTCTTCGCCTCAGCAGTGACCCAGGCAGTCTCCTGTCTGAACACGCGCGTCCTCCCTTTAAGCCACCTCCACTGTTTGTGGTGCCTCCTGGGGATCTGAATACCCCTCAACCCAGCACGGCCCTGGCCTTCTTGTCTTTCTCCAGGGCTCAGAGTAGACTGTGTTGGTTCAGAGTCCTGGGAAATCACTGGTCCCTGTGAGCTCTCAAGTGCATTCACTCAAAGTTAATCAAAGTGTTCTTTTGAATTTGAAAAGCTTAGGCCTGTTTGGTGCCTGGGCTTTCCTCTACTCTGTCATTTTAAACTGTCCCTTTCGCGAGCTGCCAGTCTTCATGCATGTCTGTGCCTGTACATGTGTGTAGCACATGTGTAGAACAAGTGCCCGTGTGAGTTTGCACACCTATGTATAACTTCAAATCTACTCTTGAGGTTATTTTCTCCTTCTCATTTTCTGTTATCAAATTCACCAATTTCTGCTTTGGTTGTACTTCATTTCTTGACTTTTCTAGGGCTAACTTTATCTTTTTCTCTTTGCCCAAACTGAAAGTTTATTTTATTTATTTTTCTTTACTTTCATGAACAAGATATCTCTTGTAGGCTAAACATATTTATCTGAGCAAGCTTCAACTGCTCAACATAATTTTCAATATTTCTAGATAGGTTTAAAAGTTGATTTATTACATCATGGTCAGAGAATGTGGTATTCAATTTTTTTAAAGAAGAAAATCAGAGAGGTTTGATATTCATAGTGCTTTTCCTAATAGTCTAGCACGTAGACAACTTTTGTAAATGCTACCTGAATAATTGAAAATCAGTCTTCTCTGTTTTCAGTGTGAAACTTTCTAAAACCTTGCTACTTCATCCTTATCTATTCCAGATGTCATCTGGGCTGCCTCTCTTTTCCTCTTGATCAGTGTTACAGAAGACTATCGACAATATTGATCTTTCAAGAAAACAACCTTGCATTTTGTCAGTTATTTCTATTAAATCTGTTTCATTAGCTATTGCTACCTTAATTACTTTGAACCTTTTGCTTTGGGGTTTAACTTTCTATTCATTTATAAGTTCTTGAAATTGAAATTTATATCATAAATTTCAGCCTTTCTTCTTTCCTAATGTATGCACTTAAGGGTATAAATTTCCCTCTAAGTGCAGTCTCAGCTTCAACACACAACTTTCAATATTTACATATTTTAAATTATCGACTTCGAGATGCTTTCTAATTTCTACTGTGATTTATTCTTGTTCCCATGGGTTATCTCAGAAGTGTGTTGACTAACTTCCAAATAGGTGATCATTTCCTAGTTATTTTATTGTTTCCCACTTTAATTTGATGGCTGTCACAGGACACACCCTGAATGATCTCAGTCCTTGGAGATTGACAGGGACACACTTCCCTCCTCAGCACACATGTCATCTGAATGTGCTGTGGAACTTGAATGTCACGTGTATTCTGCAGGTGCTCAATGTTACTCTCATCAGTCAGGTCAAGCCTCTCGGTCTAGTTGTTCAAACCTCCCAGGTGGCTTCTGACATTGTGTATACTTCGTCTATCAATAATTGACAAGCACACTACAGTCTTCACCATGGCATGGATTTGTATTTTTTCCTTTTAGTTCTACCAACTTTTGCCCTATATCTTGAAGTTGCACTATCAGATAACCATACATTTAGAATTATTACATAGACTTTGTCTTTAATAAGTTGTTATTAAATGTTCCTTTTTGATAAATGTTTTGTGCCTTAAAATGTACATCGTTTGCTATTAATATAATCATGGAAGCTTTCTTGTGGTTATGGTTTTATTTAGAACTTTGGTCCTTTTGTACTGAAACTTTTTCTTTCTTTGTATCTGAGGTGGGTCTCTTGCATGCAACACGTGCCTTACTTTCCTTATTCAACCTGAAAGTTTTTGTCATTTTTTTTTTTTTGTGGTTTAACTAGAGATTTTTAGCTATTTGAATTTAATGAAATAATTCATATATTGAGTTTAATCTACTGTATTTCTGGTTTCTATATTTCTTATGACCCCTACGTTTATTTGTTGCCTTTCTTGGGACTTTAATTTTTGTCATTGTTTCATTTTTTAATTTTGATTTCTTAACTCACCCAGACCACTATTATCTCCCTCCGTGTCTTGCCTTGTCTTTGATTTCTAGTGTATTTTCTTTGAGCTACTTTTTCTTACAACTTACTCTATCAGAACGTGTCCAGTAAAGAAAAATAAACCACATCAGGCATCTTAGCAGAATTTCATATAAAATCCTGGCAAGCAAGTAGTGAAGAACTGAAAAAGGAAAGGGAACTCTGAGTTATCATGAAGATGACAACTGCTGGGAGCCACGACCATGTCCAGGCAGGGAAGCAAAGTGAAAAGGGTAGACAGTGAACATGCCCTCGCCAGGAGCCTGGACTTGTGACAGGGACCGTGGCCCAGTGAGTGTTGACGTCTCCACACTCCAGGAAGAGGCCTTGGGCCCTGCTGAGGAGGGACTGCTTGCCTGGTGCTGGGACATCAGGGACTGGAGGGGCACCCGGGCATGACCACTGCGGGGGGACACTGCTCGTTAGAAGTGGGTCTCTGACCTCTGTGGAAGAGACCCATGGAGCTCAGAGACTCAGAGAGGAGGTGTATCCACCTGGTCTGCATTGCTATGAACGAATACCTGAGGCTGCATAATTCATTTTTTAAAAGAGGTGTATTTTGCTCAGGGTCCTGTACAGCACTGGCATCTGCTTCTGATGAGGCTTCAGGAAGCCACAATCTGGAAGGCAGAGTGCCGGAGGCCAGCTCTGGGGGGGTTCACAGGGACCCAAGAAAGAGGCGTGATGAGGTGAGGAAAGGAAGAGTCGTGAGCAGAGTTTCTTTTCAGGCACTCTGGCACTGAAGCACACCAGTGCTGATTTATTTATATCATAATTTTTGGCACACACTTAGCAGAAAGTTAACAGTAAAGGGAAAAATTAACAATCAAAACATATCAAAATGATTGTATGACATACTAATGATTTTACAATTCTGATAATTAAAACCACACTGAGATACCACCTAACTCCAGTCAGAATGGCAATTATCAACAACTCAAAAAATAACAGCTGCTGGAGAGGGTGTGGTGAAAAGGGAACACTTCTACACTGCTGGTGGGAGTGTAAGCTAGTGCAACCTCTGTGGAAAGCAGTGTGGCGATTCCTAAAAGCTCTAAAAATTGACCTTCCATATGACCCTGCAATCCCCCTACTGGGAATATACCCTGAAGAACACAAATCACTCTATAAAAAAGATACCTGCACACGTATGTTTATCGCAGCATTGTTCACAATAGCAAGAACCTGGAAACAACCATGCTGCCCATCAAAAGAGGACTGGATTAAAAAAATGTGGTACATATACACGATGGAATACTACACAGCCATAAAAAAGAACAAAATCGTGAATTTTGCAGCAACCTGGATGGAACTAGAGTCTATAATACTGAGTGACCTCACACAGAAACAAAGATCAGAATATCACATGTTCTCACTCATATAATGGACCTTGAACATCCAATGTAATACTATAACAAAATGACTGATGGTACTGGGAAACTATGGGGGGGAGGGGGAGGGGATTAACAGTAGCAAATATCTGTCTGGGGCTGGGAAAACACCTCTTATCAACAGGGTGTCTGAATGAAACGTAATTGTACACCTAACCCTTAACTGTACCCCACAAAACTATAATAAAAATACTGATTAATTATTAAAAAAAAAAAAACAATTCTGATAATTGTACAGTTTAATAATATCTACATATAAGAAACTAACTGTTCTTGGAAGTGGTAACTTATTAAAAGGGCAAGGTTAATATTAGTCAAAAGGTTAGCAAGTGGAAAGTAAAACTTATGGTTTATAAAGGTAAATAGTCTATATAGATATAAAGGTGTTAGGCATATAGCCTTTATGTAGTTTTAGTTTAAAGGTCACTGTGTGTGATGAGGCAGTGTCTATATTTTATTTATATATACCAATCATTTCACTTTTTACTAGGTGCTGACCTTTTTGGGTTTTAGAAAGCAGGCACCAAGGGGGCCCACTGCGTTTTATTTTTTCCTATAAAGATAAGTTTTTCTACTTAACATGTCTTTCATCTATCCAGACTTTCTAACCATATCATCATCATATGCACCTATATAAGGTAGTGGAGGGTCAAGCCATTCTAAGTTTTGCATACTACTCTTTCCTCTAGGTGCCCACCAAATTCTACCATTCATATTATAACCTAAATGGGGGCCTGCTCTAACAGTTGGCAAGGATTTGTGATATTGTTTCAAAGCTTTAAACTTGTGGCTACTCTGGTGTTGTTTGTATGGCTTAACTGTGTTTGCTTTAGTTTGTACCTCAGTTTCTGCCATTTCTCAATACCATCGTTTTAACATAAAGTAGAACAGTTAAAAGTACACTTTGCTACAGTAGGTTTTGCAGTAATTGGTTGGGTCATTGTGACCCGTTGGGTTGCTATTTGCATTTCCTAAGGCATGGCCAATGTGAAGCATTAACTGCTTTATTATTGAACAATATAATGGGAACAAATAGGCGACCATGAGTCACAGGACATTCATGTAGAACTTTCCTCAAGACTTTCCGCGGGGCTTTGCCACACACACGGATCCCTTCTGGGGATTTGCCTTCCAGAAGAGTATCTTCATTAGGTTCCCATGCTGAGTCCTGGATTGTCATGGCCTCTGCCATTTGAAACATTAGCTGCTTTATTATTAACATTATAGATGCCGTAATCCATAACTTTAGTCACAGCGTTCTTTCCCAAGGGGAGATTAAAGCATATTATTCCTGTAAGGTATAAGCATAACAATATAATGGGAACAAACAGGCGACCATTAGTCACAGGACATTCATGTAGAACTTTCCTCAAGACTTTCCGCGGAGCTTTGCCACACACACGGATCCCTTCTGGGGCTTTGCCTTCCAGAAGGGTGCTTCATTCGGTTCCATGCTGAGTCCTGGATTGTCATGGCCTCCGCCAGCAGAGGGGCACTGACATGTCAGCTGGCCAGTGAGGGAGCAAGAGGGAGGATGTGGTGCTGGTTCTCTTCAACACCAACTCTGGCATGAACTCTTAAGAGAGTGAGAACACACTTGTTACCATTAGAATGGCAACAAGCCCTCCCAGAGGGCTCTGTCCCCATGACCCAATCACTCCCACCAAGCCATACCTCCAATGCTGGAGACCCCATTTCAACATGAGATCAGAGGAACAAACAGCCAAACCTAAGCCAGAGGCAAGGCTTGGCCAGCCCTGGTGCATCAGGACCTGGGGATGGGGGGCTGGGGCCTGGCACCCAGGCTGTCATGCAGGGGCCCACCAAACATTGCCCATGACCCTGGGTGGCACTGAGTTGCTGGTTCTCTGAGTGTGGAAACCATGAAGGGCTTCAGGAAGGAGCTGCCACGGCTGGGGTGAGGCCTCGCTGAGAGATGCTGACCGGCATGGGACATCCTCTGGAGGAAAGGGACAGGCTCCTCCCACTCCCCAACAGGAGATGCTGACCACAGGAATGAGACATCCTTGGGAGGGAAGGGGCACATCCTCACGCCCCCCCCCCCCCGCAACCAGAGACGTTGACTGGAATGCGACATCCTCGGGAGAGAAGGGGCATGTACTCCCCCCACATAGCCATCAAGCCTCCTTCTAATCCCCCTCTTGGCAGAGCCCGACGAGGAGCAGCCAAAAGATCAGAAATGTGTCTCAGCTCAGTCCCATCCCAGAGTGGAGCTTCGCGGGTCAGCCCAGAGGAGGCAGCCCACAACCCAGGCTGTTGGGGATGCTGGCCCAGCCTCCCAGCCTGGGTACAGCCTGGGTTTGGATGTGCACCTGGCATCCACCTGGTGGCTGAGTCCCATCCTCCTTTGGGGCAGTATCTGTGCATGAGTTTCTGGGTCCTTAAAAGGGGACAGCAGGGGAGGAAAGGGCAGCAGTGAGGGGTGAGCCACTGACAAGTCTTGCTGCTGCATTTGTGGTCTCCGAGCTTCACTCGCCTCTAGCCAGCCCTCCCTGCTGCAACAGAGAGCATGCTCTTCCTGGCCCTCTCTGCTGCAACACCGTGTGCACGGGCTCAGGCTGTCCCCGTGTTCACCACGTGCCAGGTACTACAATGCGAGCTGCCAGTCCTGGGTGGGTCTTCCTCGCCGCTGACTCTTTTCTGAGAACCTGTCATGTGTGGGAGGCCTCAGGGTCAGCTTTACTTTTGTTTTGTTTTGTTTATTGTCTAATTACACTTCATTTGCCCTCAGTTCTCGGCATGTGATTTGAGGCAGTGAGTGTTTTTCTAATTTGTTGAACATGAAGTTTTCCTCTTCATTTTTTCATCAGTTTGGGGTTGATGGGTCAGAGAGTATAAATAACTTTACAGCAATATTTTCAACCAGAAGCCAGAAAACCGAGACTGAAGCCACCACCCACCCGAATCTCCACAGTTCCTTGTAACTAAACTCTCTGAAATTGCATGCGAGAAAAACCTGCTGGGTTCCACACCTCACATGCTTCCTTTTTTTCTGCCTGGGCTCTAAGGCAGCTCAAAACAAAACAGAAAGGTCAATTTTAGAAACTCCAGTTTGATGTTAGCTCTCCAGTGCACTTCTCTTGATATTTTTTCACAGCACAAATATCTACTTGAAGCGTCTTTACATGCACTGTCTCGACCAATGTAAATGTTCAGAAGGATCAATAATTACTTAAGATGTGGATGCCTTGCTGAAGTTTTTGAATAGATGCCCAGACATCTCCCAAGAGGGGTCTCCCAGCTGCCAGTTATGGGGTCTCAGGAGCAGATTTGGTGCATTCTTGGAAAGGAGCCAGGGACAGCTTCAGTTGTGTCCTTCCTCCGGTCGGCACCAGGGAGCCAGTGCCATTGCTCTCTGGGACACCCACTGGTGGCCTAAGGCACATCCACCCCATCCCCAGGAGGCCCAGCCCTCAGCTGTAGAGTGAGAGTGACTGATGACATCATCCTTGTGGGATGTCGTGGGGAGATATGTGCTTTTATGTCCTCCCTGTCCTTTCTCAGGTCAGAAAAGGCCACCACGCTCACCTCTGCCAATTTGCTCAAGATAGGATGCGAAATTTTGCCTCTGTGCACAGCAGACAAAGGTCTTACATGGGGATTGCATCACCAGAGCATGGCGCGCTGGAGGGCTGGGCTTTAATAGCCAGTCAGTAACTATCGATTTATGAACTCCAGAGATCCTTCTAAATTCCCTTCTGCATAGTGGCTCCAGTGTCACCCAAGCCAGACTTTCCCAGGTCCCATGGCACCTAGTTAAATGTCCACCACCACCCATGTTCACACTAACCTTGGTGTGGAACATCTCAAGACTGTAACCATCCACCTGCCTTAGCTGTGAGCAGGTCACATCTTAGCTTTCACTGTCTCCAGGTCCTCCCCCAGGACACCAGAGACACAGCAGTTGCTTTGGTGAATGTCTGCTGAGTTGAATTAACACAGCAGTGCTCAGCACAATATGCATGTTGAAGATGTGAAAAGCATGCATGAGGGAGGAAGGGAGAAGTGAGTGAGTGAACAGGTGGTGGAAAGACAGCTGGCAAACACCCTACCACTGCGCACACACTCTGTGCCAGACAGCATGCTGAGCGCTGATTATATGGCAACGGCAGTGTCCATGGCCCTGGGTTCTAGGCACTAAACAAGGTATTTTACAGAGGCCAGGACAACGTCCAAACCTGGGCTGAGAGCTCTTTGGGAAGAGAACGCTATGTGGGTGGAGGAAAAAGTCATTGTAAATGTATGTATTCTGGATCTTTCCAGCACCTGAACACTCCAAGCTCCTCTCTGGGAAAGGCACTATTACAACATGCAGAGATTTATACACACATTTCACATGAAACCCCACACAAGACAGAATTCGCTCTCTTCAAGTGTACAGTTAAGAGGGCTTAGCATATCACCAGGTGGCACAACCATCACCAATGTCAGATGCCAGAACATCTCTATCACCCCAAAAAGAAACCCCAGCCCCACTCCTACCAGTTACTTCTAATTCTCACTGACTTTGAATCCCTGGTAACCATGAATCCACTTTCTGTCTTTTTGGTTTTCCATACAGTAAGCATTTTATATGAATGGAATCATACAACAGAAGATTTTGCATCTGGCTTCTTTCATGTAAGGCTGTATCTCATGAGGTAGCAGTATCGATTCTTCATTTCTTCCTAGATCTGAAAATATTTCATTGTCTAGATATACATTTTGCTTATCCATTCATTAGGTGATGATCATTTGGGTTGGTTTCACCTTGTTGACCTTATGAGTGATGCAGTTTTGAACAGTCATTTATACCGCACTGTTAGTGCATTTATGTTTTCAATTCCCTTAGGTATATACCTACAAGTAGAATTTCTGGGTCATAGAGTAACTCTGAGTGAAACTTCTGAGGGGCTGACAGAGTGTTATCCACAGCAGTTGCACTATTTTGTATTCCCACCAGCAATGAATGAGGATTCCAATTTACCCACATCTTTTGTCACCACTTATTATTATCCATTTTTTTTTATTATAGCCATACTAGTAGGTATGACATGGTATCTCATTGTGGTTTTGATTTGCATTTCCCTGATGACTAATGACATTGAATATATTTCCATGTGATTGCTGGCCATTTGTATATCTACTTTGAAGAAATGGTTATTTAAGTGTTCAATCTTGAATCCTGCAAGTTTTCTAAACTCACTTATTAGTTCTAATAGTTTATTTAAGTGTTTTGTCCATTTTTCAAATTAGTTGTCTTTTATTATTGAACTGTAATAGCTCATTATATATTCTGGATACTAGACTCTTCTCAGACTTATAATTTGCAAATGTTTTCTTTCATTTAGTTGCTTGTCTTTCCAGTTTCTTGATAATGTCCTTTGATTCACATAAGTTGTTAATTTTGATGATGTCTTTATTTATGTTTCATTTCCTGTGCTTTAAGTGTCATATCTAAAAAACAATAACCAACAACCCAATGACTTATACATGTTTTCTCCCTAAAATGTATAGGTTTAGCTCTTACATTTAGGTCTTTGATCCACTTTGAGTTAATTTTTCTATAATTGTTTGAGGTGAGGTTCAACTTTATTCTTGTGTATTCAATTGTCCCAACCATTTGTTGAAATGGTTATTCTCTTCTTATTCAGTGTTCTTGGTGCTCTTATTGAAAATAAATTGACCATAGATGAATAGGCTTGAATCTGGGCTCTGAATTCTGTTTCATCGTCCACATGTCACTCCTTATGCCAACACCACATTGTCTTGATTACTGTAGCTTTGTAATAAGTTTTGAAATAGAAAAGTGTTAGTATTGCAACTTTGTTTTTGTTTTTGTTTTTTTGAGTTGGAGTCTCACTCTGTCACCCAGGCTGGAGTGCAATGGCATGCTCATGGCCTCTTCAGCATCAACCCGCTGGACTCAGGTGATCCCTCCACCTCAGTCTTCCAAGTAGTCGGAACTACAGGCACACGCTACCATGCCCAGCTAATTTTTTGATTTATTGTAGCAATGAGGACTTGTCAATTTGCCCAAACTGGTCTCAAACCCATGGGCTCAGGCAACCCTCTCACCTCAGTCTCCCAAAGTGCTGGGATTACAGGCCTGAGCCACCATGCCCAGTCTTTTTTTTTTTTTAATTATTTTGGTAATTCTAGGTTTTTAGATCAGATTTTCCATTAGTGAAAAAAAGTTGAAATTTTAATAGAAAGTACATTAAATCTGTAGATCAATTTGGAGAATGTTGCAATCTTAACAAAAGTCATCCTATCCATGAATATGGGATGTCTTTTCATTTGTTTACTTATTTAATTTATTTCAACTTTTTTTGTAGTTCTCAGTGTACAATTCTTACACTTATTTGGTTAAATTTATTTCTAAATATTGTTTTCCACTTAATGCTATTATAAATGGAATTTTTATTTCATTTTCAGATTGTTTATTGCTAACGTATGGAAATGTAACTGATTTCTGTATATCAATCTTGAATCCTGCAAGTTTTCTAAACTCACTTATTAGTTCTAATAGTTTATTTGTGCATTCTATAGGATTTTCTAGGTATGAGATCAGGTGATCTGCAAATCACTGATAGTTTTACTTATTTCTTTCCAATTTGCACATTTTTTGTTTGTTTTTCCGGCCTAATTGGCCTAAGTAGAACTTCCTAAACAATGTTAAATAGAAATAACAAAAGAAATCTGTTTTGTTCCTGATCTTAGGGGAAGTCTTTCAGTCTTTTGCTATTAAGTATGATGTTAACTGTAGGTTTTTCATAGATAATTTTTTTTTTGAGTTAGAGTCTCACTCTGTCACCCAGATTGGAATGCAGTGGCCACTCCCAGCCACCACAGCCTTGACCTGCTGGGCTCTGGCCATCCTTCTGCCTCAGCCTTCTGAGTAACTGGAACTACAGGTGTGCGCTACCATGCCCGACTAATAATTTTTTGATTTATTGTAGAGATGAGGTCTTGCCAAGTTGCCCAGGTGGGTCTTGAATGCGCAGGCTCAGGGCAATCCACTCACCTCAGCCTCCCAAAGGCGAGGGATTATAGGCTGAGCCACCGAGCCTGGCTCATAGATAACTTTTATCATCTTGAGGAAGTTTCCCTCCGTTCCTGGTTTTTTAATGTTTTTCATTATAAATACTCAATTTTGTTGAGTGTTTTTCTGTGTCTATTGAGATGATCATGTGATTTTTATTCTTTATTCTATTAATTTGGTATACTTTATTGATTATTTCTCACAACCTGGCATCTCAGAACTTAATCCCACATAGTGAATGCTACTAGATTTGGTTTGCTAGTATTTTGTTGAGCTTTTTCATATTGAATATTTTTATATCTATTTTTATAAAATATATTGGTATGTGACTTTCTTTTCTTGTGATGTATTTGATTTTTGATATTGGAATAATAAGAAGAGGTGAGGAGTCTTTACTCCTCTTCTACTTTTTGAAAGAGTGTTTAATTATTCTTTAGGAGGTTTAGTAGAATTCACCAAACCCCCAGTGAATCCATCTGGTTCTGGACCTTTCTTTGTGGGAAGTTTGTTTTTGTTTTAGTCTACTAATTCAGTCTCTTTATAACTTATAAGTTTGTTTCCTCTTGAGTTCATTTTGTTAGTTTTTGTCTTTCTAGAGATTTGTCCATTTTGTACAGTTTATCTAATACGTTGGCACACAGTTTTACATGATATTTTCTTATAATTTTTTTATTTTTATGTTCTTTATTAATGTCCCCTTTTTATTCCTAATTAGTAATTTGAGTCTTCTCTCTTGGTCAGTCTCATTACAGATTTGTCAGTTTTGTCAATCTTTTCAAAGTACTTGCTTTTGTTTTTGCACACTTTCCTTGTTGTTGTTGTTTTGTTGTTATTTTGTTGTTGTTGTTGTTGTTCTCTATTTCACTTATTTTCACTTTATTATTTACTTCCCTCCTCCTGCTTTGGATGTAGTGTTCTTCCTTTTCTAGTTTCTTAAGGTGGATGGTAAGGTTACTGACATCAGGTATTTTTTTCTTTTTTAATGTAGACATTTACTGCTATCAATTTCTCTCAGCATTGTTTTCAGTGCATCCCATAAATTTAGGTATGTTGTGTTTTCATTTTAATTCATCTCTAAGTATTTTTCAATTTCTTGTGATTTCTTTTTAATCTATTGGTCATTCAGGAATGTGTTGTTTTCTTTCCACATATTTGTGAATTTTCCAAGTTTTCTTCTCTTACTGATCTCTAATTATATTCTATTGTGGTCAGAGAATATACTTGGCATGATTTTGATTTTTTTCATTTATTTATTGAGACTTGTTTTGTGGCTTAACATGTAATCTATCCTAAGAAAGTTTCATGCACACTTGAGAAGAATGTGTGTTCTGCTGCTGTTGGCTAGAGTGCTCCATGGATGATTGTTGGGTGTCAGTTTCATGCTGTTCAAGTCATTTCTTATTTGTTAAGTTTATACCTCATTGTTCTAACCATTATTAAAGTGGAGTATTGAACTATTATTGTCAAATTGCCTGATTCTCTAGTTCTGTCCATTTTTTCAAGTATTTCAAGACTTTGTTATTATTTCTGTTATTGTTATATCTTTTTGATGGATCATTATAAAACATCCTTCTTTGTCTCAGGTAGCAATTTTTGTCTTTCAGTCTAGTTTGCCTATATTAGTATAGCCATTCCAGCTCTCTTTGGGTTACTGTTTGTATGGAATATATTTTTTCAAATTTGATTTTCAATCCATCTGTGTCTTTAAGTCTAAATTGTGTCTCTACTTTACCATGTTGTTGGATCATATGTTTTTATTCAGTCTTTCATTCTCTTCCTTTCTATTGAAGATTTTAAGCCGCTTACAAGCCTGCCTTCTCTGCTGGAAATGCAGGACAGGCCACTTGTTTTGCCTCCTGCCCTCACAGCATAAATGGTGCTCGCTTCACTTCCTGCCAAGGCAGCTTAACGAAAGCTGCCAATCAACCAGTGACAGGGCTTCAGCGCTCTTACTTGAAAATAAGTTGGAAGCGACTTTAAACTTTTTTCTGACAGACAACGTGCAGATGACACAGTGCACACCTGTCAGACGCGGCTGATCCCAGACCTCTCCCAGCAGTTCTATGACTCAAAGTCAAGTCGAGAGACTGAAAGGTGCATTTTCCCTGTTGAACAGAATAATGGTAAAAATGATGGAACTTCATTTTTTTTGAGTCCAAAATAGCCCAAGCCTCCATTTAATGGCCTGGGTCTGCTTCCAACACCCCCCACAGTATCTGTACCCAGAGAATTCTTCAGACACCTGAGCCTGGACACCCCGTCCCCGCTCATTCCCATGACTCACCAACACCTGCCAATTCCACTTGCCAAATATCTGCTCTCCCGTGTCTCCTCCTCCCCTGGCCACGGTGGCCTTGCTCCAGCCCTTCTCATTCCTCGGATCCTAATTTCCCACACCTGCTTCCCGCCCCGCTGCCCTCGCCATATGCCAGTTGATGCATTGTCACGGCTCCCAACCCAGCTTTCCAGACGGCCATCGTCATTGCTGCCTGCCGCTTAAGCACTCCCTGGGGACTCCAGTGCCTCCTAGTGTCTCACTGGAGGCCATCGCAAGTGACACCGTCCTCCTGCCTGGCTCACAGCTTCTCCCTCCTCCCCATGCAGATCACGCACCTTGACACATTGCAACTTCCTGGAAGCAGCGGGCCCTGGCTGCCTGCTCCCACCACACAGGTTGCCCTCACCTGGAGCCCCCAACTGCTGGGCTTGCTCCTTAAAAGAATTTTGGAAATAACAGACACTGAGAACACCAAAAGTGGGGAGTGGGGAGGGGGTTAGGATTCAGAACTACCTAGTGAGTGCAGGGGTCACCATCTGGGGAATGGACCACCTGAGACCCAGTCCCCACCACTCCACAATATGCCCCCAAATCTAACATTTTTTAAAAGGAACAATGACAAAATCATGAAACTTGCCTCATATGTTTTGAGGTAGCATTTAACTTCTTCATACAAATATATACTTTCTCGTGTATTACTGTGAAGGACAATAAATGGTTCATTTCCAGAAAATGGAGTAAGGTTTGCTGATGTGACAAAAAAAACAAAACAGAGGGAGGCTGGTAACAGTCACATCATTGAAGGACAATGAATAATTCATTGTTGATGTGGTCAGAAGAGAAAACAAAAGGAGGCATGGTAAAAGTCACATCTTGGGGAAATAAGACTTACTTAAAAATAAGAAAACTGAAATCCTCCAAGCAAATAGCAACAAGTACTTATTTTAACTTTATTTGGACCAAAAATTGCTTAGGTGACATCCGGGAAAAATTGTGACCTCTGTATTATTCAGTCAAAGAAGAATTGCGAGGGGTGGGGAGGGAATGGTTCACACACTAGGAAATAAAGAGCTTGTTGTAACCACAATATTGGGTGTGCCTGCCCACCAGACACCTGATCTTGCAAGACTATCATTAAAGTCTCACTTCTGCTGCACTCCATGTCTTTGTATCCATCCTTTGATTTTGGACGGGTAAGTTTGTTTCTTACAATTACGAATACTGACATTTTAAAATAAAACTGTTAGAGCTCTCTTTAGAGCTTGTGCAATAGAAAATAAGTACGCAAGCAATGCAAAATTCACTATTATTCATTTGAAAGGAACACACGAGCCATCTCTACCTTAACAGTCAGAAATTTTACCCTCCCCACAGGAACTCACTTTTATCCTTCTTTCTTCATAGAATTTTATTCTGTCATATAATTTATGCTTGAAAGAGCTTTATTATCATCATCTCATAAAATTCTGGGACAGTATATCAATTCTGGACATGTATATCAATTCAAATTACTTTATTTATTATGACCAAAAGGTTCCAGTTATCTAGATTTTTTCTGGATTGAGTTACCATTGTGATGATTATCGATACATAAACAAGTCATTCAACATGACATAAAAGAAGATTTGATAATCATTGCATGTAAAAATAAGATTGCATTGGGAATGCCTCTCTTGAGATGATTTTGTAGTAGTGGCTCCATTTCCTGAGAAGATCATGTATCTGTCCCCTGGATCAAGAAGGGAACAGGAAGGGTAATAGGTACCCTTGGCTACTTCAGCTGTCCAGAGAGAGCTTGGAGTTCCCCACCGCCACCCCCACCCCGCTCATATTGATATAAATTCACCTTTGCTGGGGGTCCTGTAAATTGACTTTTCAACTAGGGCTTTGCTGAGGATGAACAGAGCTTGCTTCTAGTATTAAGCAAGGGAGCTCCTCCATCAACTTCATTTTCACCTTTGGCTTTTTGTGTTTTTGTTTTATACTATAAATGTTGAGAAACTATATTCACATCTGAGAGTGAGTGAAAATTCTGTTATACCAGCATAAGCCCGTTCTTAGGTCTCTTCTGGGTTACAGCAATTAGATCTTCCTTTAATGTTGTTGAAAGCAGAGCTGGAAACCTTCTTTAGAAAGGGATTTGTCACCTAGTCATTCAAGTCACTGTTGCTCAGTCTCTCAGAAGCCAAAGGGACCCACGGTAACACTCTCCCAGCACATTTACACCACGTGTGACTCTTCCACCCAGAAGTGTCTGGTTGGACCTGTTAGAAGAGAGAGTTGTGTTTTGTATATTATTTTATCATGTGCTCTGTATACGTCTTCCTGAAGTCCTTGAGGTCGAGGCGCCGCCAGCCCACCCGATGGAGAAGACCCGGACAGCATGCTTGGAGAGTCAGCCCTGCGGCTTCCAGGGCTCATCCAACTGCCAGATGGACTTCCTGCTGGATCAGGCATATGGCACTGCTCAGAGAAATCATGCATGTTGCGTGTTTCAAGAAACAGCATAAACATTGTTAAGAAATAAATTGTGAAGTGTATCTCATAAGAAAGATTCTCCAAATCAGTCAAGATTGAAATGATAAAAGCCTAATGCAATTAATCCATATTTATTTTATAATAGGTTGTAAAAACAAGATAAGTCTAAATGCTATTTCCCATGATTGAGCCTATTATAATTTTAAAAATCAAAAATTATCTACTAAAATCATACACAACTTCAAAAACTTTATAGGACATAAAGATCAAAGTTACTCTTTATATTTAAAAAACAAGTGGTAAAATTGCTAAAATACTAAGGGGTACAGCACTTGTGTATAATATTATTTTGCTAATTAGAAGAACTAGTAAATGTTTATTTTGATAAACACAAGTATTGACTCTAGTTGGAATAAATACTTCACTCTATGGTTTGGTAAAATGGATTTTAACTCCGTTTGGAATAAAGTACATAGAATTTTAATCAGCAAATTTTAGCTTGTGTATCTTGGAAAAAATTGATCCCTTCCTACCCTCCCCCCCACCACCAACCCTAGCCAAAATTTTCATTACACCTAAAATCATGACCTTTACTACGCTGTAACCACACTGCTCTGGCTGTTCTGAGATTTGTTCTTTCTGGCCAATAGCATATCCAGAGGGTGGGGAAGGCTGCTCACTTTAGGTCAGTGGGCAAAGCTGTGCCACTGTTGCCTGCTGACATACTCTCTGCTCCTCCCATGGGCCTCCCCTCACCCTAGTATTCTCCCACGAGAGCGCCCTCCCTCTGGGCATGAAAGGGTCGTGTGGACCTCTCCACCCAAGCACCCTTCCCCAAGAGAGCCCTCCCCTAGAGCGCCCTCCCCGAGAGCCCGACAGTCTTTGGTGATCCTCTGGGCATGGGAAGGGTGTGCTCACCAAGAGCCAAGCTCACCCAGCCCTCTGCTCTGGGACATCTGAACTCAGAACATGCCACACTTCAAATAAGGTTTACAGTGGGGAGGGCCCGGCTGGATAGGGTCCCACATAACGCAGCCCTCAGGATCTCCTGCTCTCTCAGGTAGAGTGACGGCTTTGCTGGCATTGTTCACGGGGAACTGAAAGGAGTCTCAGTTCTCCCGATGCGACCATTAGGCCAGTCAGTTGAGGAGCCCACCCACTGCCTGGAGCCCCCGGGAAGTCTGTGTCCCCTCAAGTCAAGTGCCTGGGTGACACCCACATCTCCTACTAGTCTCCAGATTAATGCAGATTCCCGTTTCCCTCCAGGCCAAGACTCTCTCAGTGTCTTCCTCGGAACACAGCCAGTCAAGGGATGTGTGTCACTGCGCATTAGATGAGCCACAGCTCAACAGGAGGTGGAAAGCCCCCATCATGAGCACAGGTCTGGGTTTAGGAACTGAGGTCACCACAGTACTGGGGAAGAAAGGATGACGTATCTTCTGTAGGGCAGGCTCCCAGACCCACCCAGCCTCTCCCAGCACCAGGTCCCCGCCTCTGGCCCCTAGACTCTGAGTCTCAGGAGGAGGCCAGGAGCACCCACCTCCCCAAGCTTCCGAATGCCCCAGGAAATCCTCTCTATGGCCACCAATCAGCAGACTCCAGTCTAGTAAGACCTGGCTTTGATTGCAAATCACTCACAAGCTCTCACCTCCCCTGGTATTTGCTATGCGTTAATTGAATAATTAGATGTAATTAGTAACCTCCTGCACTGCCATCATTCCAGCATCAGAGGTGTCGAGGGGATGTAATTTAATTAGAGGTTAGCACTTTTTGGCTCACAATCAAATGCTGAAGTGAAAGGTGGCTCGCCAGTGAGGGCAGCTGCACTGCATCCTATAACTCTCTGGGCTGCTTCTGGGTCTAGAACAGCAGGGGAGGAAACACTGGTGACTTGGAATGTGGTTAAGAAAATTCCCAGAAAACCTCACTGGCGCTTCTGTGTCAAGCACCTCAGATCTGCCTGATATGGGTACAAGCTGGCCACTCAGGTCAATGCAGACACCGGCTTCATGTCTACAGCAAGAAAGTCAAATATGCATTTTGACGTTTTCTGAGGCATGTGCTAAGACATTTTTCTATAACAGAATTTAAAGGTCAGAAAAAGAAACTTGGTCAAGCCATTGATCATTATTTCAGTCTTGGAAAACACAGCTCTTAGGGGAGTTGTGATAGACGTAGATGCCACACTATGGGGATGGACAGGAAGGGGAGGCTGTCCCTGGGAAGGTTCAGGACCATGTGATGGTGAGGGGGGACCCAGATCAAGAAGCGAAGGCTTCCCCAGTGCTGGAGGTTTACAGGTCTCATGATGCATAACTTATTTCACAAAAGATTTTTGCTTAAGGTAACAATTAACAATCAAAATTCCATGATGCATATCGTGCTTCACAAAGCTTACATCAAGATAAGAAGTGTATGATTTCAGTAATAGTTTTGCTATACTATTTATTTTAATGTCCAGCAGTAAAAAATATTTCTGTCAGGGACACTGGTGCCAGAGCCCTCTATGAAATGCTAAATAGTGAGAAGCAGAGAACGCTAACACAGTGTTTGACAAACCCAATGTGTACTTTACCATTGAAGTCTGCCGGACACTGAAGTCGACACCTTAAAGCAGAAATCCAAAGTGCAAAAGTAGATCCAGAAATAAGTAAGAGTACTTTGGTTTTACTCTCCAACAGGCCTGTAACTAGGTTTCATTACTACCATACACAGGCATATTAGAGGGCAAATTCCAAGCAGAAGGAAGTGAGGTAGCAAGCACAGGTTCACATAGTGTTATATGTAGATAACTGAACTGTGTGTATATATATATTTCTAAACTTCCTGATAGAAAATTTGATCTAAGTGAATAAATCAAACAGTGGTTGTCACACTCTTGGACAAGGAAAAGCACCGTTGTCATGATGATGGCCAGGGGCTGAGGCAAGCTGAGAGTCTTGACACGTAGTGAAACTAGACACGTTCTGCCTGGCTAGAGGCAGGAAAACAAAACTATTAAAACAATTTTGGTTGCTAATCTTTAGCTATCGGGAGAAACTGCTTACAGAGTGCTTACAGGAACAAAGGCTGCATGGTTACTTCTGAGAAACAGAGACTTAACAATGGCTCAGACAGTCAGAGAGAAATGGAATGTTTTCTGCTGTAAGGCCTTACCCGAAATTTTAGTCTAGCAGTGTAAAAGGTTTACTTCTAAATAATATAAGCTTTTATGTCACATATATAAACTGGTCACTATTCATATACCAACACTATAGGTGTCACTGATGCTTTTGTGTCAAAAGCAGATCTCCAACATGGGCTTTCATAGGCCTCAACTGTATAGCTGTAGATGTTGGCTCCCAACACCCCAGGAAGGCTCAGGAACATGGAACACATGATGGTGAGGGGGGATCCAGGTCAGGAAGGGGAGGCTGCCCCGGGAAGGTTCAGGAATGCCTGATGGTGCAGGGAGACCCAGATCAGGAAGGGGAGGTTGCCCTGGGAAGGCTCAAGACCCTGTGATGGTGAGAGGGGACCCAGGTCAGGAAGGGGATTTTGTCCCGTGAAAGTCTCAGGACCATGTGATGGTGAGGGAGGACCCAGGTCAAGAAGCCCCTTTCGTTTCCATAGCACCTTAAGGTCAGGGCCCCTGCAAGCAGGCCTGCTGTCTGCACGTGTGTCACTCCCTGCCTGGCTCAGATGAATGCTTAGTCTGCTGTTTGGACTGGCCTGACCTCAGAAGGAGGACTGCTTCCGGGAGGACGCCTTGTCCCATAGTAGTACAGGCTGCTCAGGGACCAGGCTCACTGTGAGGTGGGAGCCATGGACAAGCCATGGACTTCATGGAAGTCTCTAGAAATCTGAAAGCAATGCAGAAGGTCCCCAACTGAGACTCGGCAACCATGAGGCCCCTTCTCCCAGCAGGGAGGAGAGAGACCAGATCAGGGTGTCACCACGGCGTCAGTGATGTGGAGTCATGGAATTCCTGCAAGGTTTGAGCGTGTCTGGAAAGGGTTGTGCTGCCCAGGGACCCTGAGGCCTCACAGGGCCCTCAGGCTTGTTCAGAAGAAACATCCTCAGGACAGCAGAGGCAGCTTTTGCCCTGAGACAGGAAGGATGACCTTCAGCACTGGGTCAAGACTACACAGTCAGCGTCCCCAGCATGAGTAGCCCAAAAGTAGCAACACTGACTCCAAATCCTTGACCCAGCAAAGCCTTCCAACCATGTGACTGGGAAGGATGTCCGCACTCCCTACAGAAGCGACGGCACATGGACACGGACCCCAAGCCCTCGACTGCTGCACCCCACAGGCCTGCGCACACCACCACCTCCCACCTGGCAAATGCATTCAGGATAATGCTCATCTTCCCAGGTCACACAATGCAATGACTGCATCTAGGGGAGAGAGACTGTCATCATGGTTAGCTGAGGACAAGCCACCCAGGAGCTCAGGCATTTCACACAGACTCCTCCTCGTGGGCAGGCAGGAGGTACTGGACTAGGGGTATGGGGCTTTCCTGTCCCTGATGAAACACTGTTGTGCAGGGAAGCAAGCACACCTCACGGACATTACAGGCTCGGGAACATGATGCTTCTTTGGTGCAGGAAGCCACCCCCAGGCAGCTCCCAGCAGGCCTACTTGCTTAACGCAGCAGATGAGCAAGTGGCACCTCAGGAGGTCACTGGGCATCCACTTGACAATCTCAGTTTCTATGTCTGGCTCAAGGATGCTTTCCTGGTTTTTCTCAGATGAGAACTCAGCAAGGGCTCCGCGCCAAGCTCTGGCCAGGACAGCTGCCTGTTCACAGGCAAGAGGGATCCCAGGCAGGCTGAGAAAAATCAAGAGATTTCAACAGTGTTGCCTGCAGATCAAGGAGGCACCTGAGTCAGGATGGGCAGCCCGGGTCAGAGGAGAACACCGATCCCCTCCAGCCTGGAACTCCAAACTCCCACAGACGTAGCCCCTTCAACCCCAGATTCCTCTCCACCATCACCTACACTGATTGCTTCAAGCTACTAGCATGGGACAGGAGTGCAATGTGTGGCCACAGCACCAGTGACAATGGCTGGGACACCACTGAGACCAGCAGAGTCAGAATATCTGAGCAGGTGAGGACCCCTGCGTGCTAACAAACCCCAGGGGGTCTGAAGGTGAGGACCCCTGGGCACCCCAGCAGGTTATGGGCCTCAAGAGGGGAAGACTCTGCTGTGCTCCTTGCAACCGCCTTTTCACTCTGCCTATTAGATGTTTTGGGAAGAAGGCACCTCTCTGGGTGAGAGTTCCCCTATCCTAGCCATGAAGGGCTGGCAGTCAGGCTAGAGGGAATACATGACACTCATCTCTCCTCTCCCCAGGCCTCCTGAGGACAGACGTCACTACTGAACTACAGCTCCTCACATCCACAACTGGGCGATACCCCAGCATGCAGACCCCCACTACAGACCCCAAAGTCGAGGTCCGAGAGAGATCACACTTGCCACCCAGGAGCCGGTGACTTCTGGGTCCTTCCCAGGTCCAAGACCTGTGAACCTGAGATAAGGCACCAGACTGAACCCACCACAAGGAGCTGTGCAAGCAGGCACCTTGCCGCAGTTCCTGGGGGTGGAAGGCCCTCCTCAGGGGAAGGGCCCTTCCTGATCACTATAGGCAGCAGATGACAAGACTTGCCTGTCACACAGAGAGCACTGAACCTGACTCGGAGGCACCTCCTCCACGCACGCACCTGGCATCTGTTGTTGAGGACAGGAAGACCCCAAGGCTTTGCGTCAAGGGAATGAGTCCTCGGCTCAAGGAATGCTGTGACGTTTGCACAATGTCTTCTACCAGCCTGGGCCTGCAGGCACGCTCTGGGAGCTGGAGACACGGGGGCATTATGAAACGCTCACAGCCAAGGAGGAATTAGCCTGCTCACCAGTCGGCTTCCTGAGACACGCTGACCTCCGTGGGCACCCACGAGGACGCAGCCCCTCAGCCGTCAGCCACGGGACCCTCAAGGGTCACTTGTAGTTCATTTCCTTAGACTCTAACTCTATTCTTAACAGCCCAGCCAACTTGGTCCTAGTGAGGAGGAAGCACTCTAGACTTTGCCTGAGATCTGTACCTGCCTTGAATCTGCCCTGGGAAAACTGAGTCTGTCACTGGCTTCCCAGCCTCAGTTTCCTCCCGGGAAATAAGAGGAAGAATTTCAGCCTCCCGGGAAACAGAACCCAACACATGTGGTGACTGTGGAGATGCCCTCGGATACACTCTCCTTCCTAAAGAAGTTGAGGTCACGCCATGAATGACAAAGCCGCAAGACCATCCATGGGCAGAGTCAGAATTCAGAGAGCCAAGCCTGCGAAGGAAAGGCAGAGGCACTGATGGGCTTTGAAAGGCTGAGCAGGAGAATCCACTGAGGTCATGGAGGGCTGTCTTAGTCCTTGTTCCTGTCTCCCACCATGAGGACAAAAAGTGGACATCACACGAAGAGTTCCAAGTGATGACAACATGTCCAGACAAGAAGTGATCTTTTTCCATGCAGAGGATAACTTTGGTGTGGAGAACAGCTCAGAGTCCTTGGAGGGTGCTTTGTGTCCAGAAACATCTGCCTTACCCAGCCTCTGCAGCGTGAATAGGCGTGGGAGGATTTAGAACTCTCTGTGGATGGCTGAAGACTCGGCCCATTGCAGCCTGAGCTATGAGTGGTGGTGGAGATGATTTCCTGGCTGTCAAAACTGGCTGAGGGCAGCGGCTGGCCCCAACTAAGCTAGCTCAGAGCTGCAGAGAAACGGATTTAAACTGTGGCCCTCGAGGTTAGTTCTGTTTCAGAAGCACAAAAAGAAACTTGGTCCCAGTCAAAGGCAGGGCTCTGGAGGGCTGGAAGGTGGGGGTGGGGACAGAGGCAGTGATGGGGACCCTAGACATGACTGTGATCCCCACGCCCAATCCCAACCGGGTATTGCCCTCTGGGTCAGGAGTTTGGTTCTAGAACAGGGAGGGCAGGAGTTGGTGAACACCCCAACCCTGACATGCACAGCCCGTGAGTGTCTTCAGCAGCACTGCTCCCTGAACTGCCCTACATGCTGAGCCGGGCGTTCCCCCCACTCCCACATGTGCATGCCCCTCAGTCCAGTGACGTGGGACACTGTCCAGACCTCTGGTTGGTTCTCTTCTGAAGTGTCTAGGCTGTGAATGACAGAGGAAGATGAGAAGCCACTCTGGTGTCAAAGACAGGGAAGCTGAGGGACTAGGGAGGGTCTGGAGACAAAGACAGGGAAGCTGAGGGACTAGGGAGGGCCTGAGGCACCTGGGGTCACGCTGGGGTCCTGGACGGGTGGGGATCATGGGGAGATGTCCAGCGAAACAGGACTACATCATGGTGTTCACATAAAGTCTCTGGTTTTGATCACTGTATCATGACCACGTGAGGGTGCAGCCCTGCTCTTAGGGGATATACTGAGACTTTTGGGGACAAGAGGCACCATGATTCCAATCCTCTCTCCAGCAGGTCAGAAAAAAATCACATGAGCTAAAAACATTAGCGACGCGCACAGCAGTCAACTATGGGCAAAATGCTCATGGCAGGGGGGTGAGGCTACAGTGCTATAGGCAGATACAAGGAGGGACCCCCCAAAAAACGCAGAGTTTATTTATAAAAACGTGTGTATTTTTTCTTACATGTTCAAACTTGTCACCTCCAAAGCACCCTCCATTTGATGCAATACACCTATGAAAATACATTCTTCACTGCTCAGTTTTTAAACTCATCCATTGGGATGCCTTTTAGTGCTTCTGCTATTTTTTGTTTCACCTCTTTCACGTCGGCAAGACATTTCCCTCTGAGAACTTTTTTCATTTGGGGAAACAAAAAGAAGTCACTCAGGGTAAGATCAGGTGACTAGGGAGGGTGGGGCACGGGGGTCATGCTGTTTTTGATCAAAAACTGCTGAATACTAAGCACAGCGTAGGTAGGTGCGCTTGTAAATCACCCATCATGAAATGGGCAAAAATGTCGAAAGAGTCTCCCAAAAAAGTTCATTGAAGCTGAATGTAGCCTCTCCCTACACTGCTAGCAGGTGCACTGATGCCCATGGGTTCCCAGGATATCCACCTAATGGGGGAAGCCTGTGCTGCAAGGGGCCCACCCTCCAAAATATAATTCTGGGTGTTTTGGGTCTCCCTCGAGGAATATTCTTTTGTAGCTTTTTATTTTGCTACAACTTCAAACTTGCAGAAAGCTGCAGGTTGAGGACAAAGGACTCTTCAACACCCTATACCCTACTCCCTCCCGCCCCTGCACCCGTGTTGCCCAGATGTCCCTGTTGCCATGACAGCATCTGATGCCACCCCAGGCACAACTCTTGAAGTGTCCAATGACAGTGCATGAGGGAAGGGAGACTGTGACCTGGGACAGTGTCCATGGAGTGAAGGCACATACCGATGGGGTCCAGTCCTCTCCCGCCCTCCCCAGGGTGGACAGCAGCTTCCTAGGCCCCTCTGGAGATGCCAGCACAATTGGCTATCAGCATGTCAGGCCCTTGCATTGTCTTCACCCCCACCCCTTCGCACTCACCCCTTCGTACTCACCCCTTCCCACTCACCCCTTTCCTGCCTCCCGCTTTCTAGGGACTTTGCTCTCTGCACAAGTGGGTACACACATCTGTCCAGCCTCTGTTTTCTAGGAGTTCAGGCCAGGATGAAACCATCAAGAACTGACAAGAGGAAATACCAGAGCTAGGAGATAGCAGCCCAAGGATAAGTGCCCCCTTAGCACATAGCAGAGGATAAGCAACCCCCCTTAACACAGTTGCCAGGTGGGACTGCTCCCCCAGTAAGCAGTCCCTCAATACAGGTCACAGGTGAGCTTGCTCCCGCGCTAGGAAGCTCCCTCACCACAGGTGCCCAGGTGGGCCTGCTCTGTCTGGACTTGGGTAGGTACACCCTGAAGCTTGCTGTGTGCTGTGACTGCCCCCAGCCCGCACCCGGCCTCCTGTTTCCTCTGCTGCAATGAAACTGTCAGGCCACCTGCACGAGGTGCTGCCCAGCTCAGGGCACCGCTGTTCCGTAATCTCTACTGGCCTCCCCTCCCAGTCCCGCACAACTTATGGTGCTGATGTGAGTTCTGCGCCATTGCAAATTCGAGGCCCAGCAAAACAGGTTTGCAAAACTTCCAAAAAGAGGGAACTGTTTGAGGATTTTATAAAATGGAATTTAAATCAATCATTGAAAGTTAAGCCATGAAATTACAGAGAACTCAGGTTATTTTTATCATCCCTTGGGAGCTGAATATTTGGACATATTCATCACTTCTCCAAAGTGGCGCTCACAGCAAGACTCTGGGTGCTTTGGACAAGTCTCTGTCCCATTATTGAAGCATCTCCGCCAAGCTGGGTAAGGCGCGGCGGGCCTCCAGTGACTCGTCTCAGGTGGATGTGGCCATGGTATGCTACCTGCCGATTCCCAGGAGCAACCCAACCACCTGAATGGGAAGAATTGTGCTTTCCCTGGGAAGGGTTGAGGACCTGCATGAGCACACCTCAGAGGAAACAGTCCAGCACAGCTCAGTTAACCAGAGCGCCCTCCTCTGCAAGCCAGAGAACAGGGGGCAGATGCTCCTGTCCTGGTGAGGGCATGGGAAATCGAACGTCAGGACCTGGGCCAGAAGCCCTGGCATGGGCAGAGTGCTGCCACCACACGTGTTGCCAGGGAAACAGGTCACAGCTCACATTCTGCATCCCTTCCCCAGCCCTGAGCCATGCCCAGTCACAAGCCAGCCCCTCTCTAGCCAGCCAGGTTGCCTCCCTGTGCCGAGAACCACAGAAAGAGCTGGGCAGGGAGCTAAAGTCCTCGTAATCACGGCTGAGGAGTCCACGGATCACGACCCTCCGTGTCCATTCAAGTCAGAAGCAATCAAGACATGCTAATTATCGATGTGAAGTTACTGACATGTATCGATCACCTATCGAAACCTAACAGCTGAGTCACCAGTAATCAAATGTCTGCTTTAAAACCCACAGATGATGCCAGAGGATACATCTGAGTGCATGGAAATGGGCTTCCTGACTCTGTGCCGAGAAGAGTCCCTAACCCCAATGACAGTTAGCCCTGGGCCACACCCTCACCAGGACAGCGTCATTAGACCCTTCAGGTTGGGGTTAGGGTTAGGGGTTAGGAGTTAGGATTAGGGGCTAGGGGTTAAGGGTTGAGGCTATGGTTAGGCATTAGGGGTTGGTGTTAGAGTTTAGGATTAGGGGTTGGGGTTATAGTTAGGGGTTGGGGTTAGCAGATAGGTTAGGGTTAGACCTTAGGGGTTAAGGTTTGAGATTAGCTTGAGGCTTTGGTTAGGGGTTAGCGGTTGGTGTTAAGGTTAGGATTAGGGTTAGTGTTAGAGGTTAGGATTATGGTTACTGTTAGGGTTCCAGTTCTCAGTTACCACAGCCACGTTGGCCTCGGGAGCTCAAGTCTTTTGCTCCCTGCAGCTTAGAGCAACGATGTCTCAGGTCATCACATACTTGTGTGATGAGATGGCAGAGCCCATGCCCTTAGCTAAGCCAGTTCAACCATTGCCCCAGGGCAATGGGAGGTACTTAGACCACACAGGCTGCTGCCACATGGAGAGAGGTCAAGGCTGGTGGGACGGGTTCTCTCACTTGGCACGGTGGCCTTCTGGCCCATCTTGTCAGCATAAGCAACAGGATTTCCTTCTTTTCAAAGCTGAATCAGCTTCATCTTGTAAGGACACCACATTGTCTTTCTGCACTGTGAAACAGGCCAGGCACAGAAAGACAAACACTGTACTATCTCACTGATTCGCAAAATCTAAAGAATCCAGCTCACAGAAGCAGAGAGTAGGATGATGATTCCCAGAGGCTGGGCTTTGGTGTGGGCAGAGAATGGGGAGAGGGGAGACACTAGTCTAAGGGGACCAAGTGTCAGTGAGGCAGCAGGGATAAGCCTTAGTGATCTGTTGTACAGAGTGGTGACCATAGTCAATAACATATTGCAAATTTTAAAACTGCCAAAAGTATATTTTAATTGTTATCACCACAAAAAAGATAAGCAGGGTATGCTGGGTATGTGAATAAGGCTGAAATAATCTGTCTACAATGCATGTACATATTGAAATATGGCATATACCCCACAAATACACAGAATTATCACTGTCAATTAAATGTTTTAAAAGACAAGACAGAGTTTATGACTCTTGCAGCATGCACATTCATGACTCAGGATGTGAGTCTATGGAAAACTACCACATAGAGCCTCGCTGTAGTAATCGGGTGCCTTCCTTATCCCTTGAAAACCATGGTGGACATGTGAAGAGGGCTCTAAATGCCAAGGACAGGCCCAGGATGCAGCGTGCCCCCCAGGACCTTAAACTAGTAAAGCTGAGAGTGGGGGTCTCCTTCACCAAACTCATCACCACTAACACACGCAGGGATGCCTTGGAGTGAGCCCAGCACCAAGGGCAAAAAAGCTGGGGTACTTGGGCCTGCATTGCCCTCCACCATTGCCCTCAGCCATCGTCCTCAGCCATTACCCTCCTCTGTCACCTTCCTCCATCTCTCCTCCTCCATCACCCTCCCTTTGCCTTCTCCTCTTCTGTGATCCTTGCCCCCACCATCACCTCCTTCAGTTCTTCACTCAAAGGCCACCTTCTCAGTGACCATGGGAGGGAGAGGAGCCATCACCAGAGTCCTCCAGACTACAGACAACATGCACCACACGGACAGACTCGAGCAGGCTGGGAAAGAAAGGTCGGAGCCACTGATGATAAAGCAGCTGTCTGTGGCAAAGAGTGTCAGACTCCTGTGGTTGTAAGCAATGAAAGTCAGCTCTCCCTAAAAAATCCACCAGAGGGATGTCAGAAGCCCAAACCTCCAATTCTAAGGCTAAAGATGTGTGCTGGAGGCAGGCTCCCCATGGCCTAGCAGAACTGGAATGGATGACTGTGAGTGGCCTTGCGGGCTGCTGCCACAGGCTGAACACCTCCACTGCTGCTAATCTCACAGCCACTTTGCTCAAGGTGCAAATACCACACCAAGAGGCAGCGTCCAGGCCCCTAGCCTGCTCCTTGGCTAGAGGAGGGCCTGATTCCACCAGACCAAACCCAGAGGATAACTCACACTCCTCTAAAAGGAAATCAGAGTGTGAAAATGGAAGGAAATAGACGCTGGCTAGTGGTGTCAAACCCACATAACAGTGAGGCAGAAATAAGTTCATGTTGATTCTAAGTCTGCCCCTTTCTGGCCAGTCACAACCCAGGCCTCATCCTAGACAGGTTCAGACTCGCCTCCTGTGTAGGGACCCTGGCTTTCCTTCCCAGGAAGCAAGGTAGCAGTCCCCCAAAAGGTAGTCAGTAAATAGCATCCAGTGGGTGTTCTCCCCTCTAGAATGAATGACAGACTTCCTGCCAGTCTGTGCTTGAAATATCTGTCCAGTCTTTATTTACCAAGATCTTGAAAGATTGCTCATTTTCTCCAAGCTCCTAATAGCACAAACTCTTCTATGGTCTAAATAGAGAGTCTATCATGTACTATTTTAGACATTCAGTAACCACTGCATTTAGCAATTAGAGATGGCAGTGCGGCCAAGTGACTCTGAAGATAAGCACTGATATCTGGAAGAATGCCGCCTTGCACTGGCCTCATTAATGGAAATTCGATCGCAACGGCTTTATTTCAACTCTCGAGACCCCAAGTGGTCCAATTACCTAGAAGACAGAGATATGCTTTTTCTCACTGAAACACACCTTGCTCCATACTAATTCCAACAGGTTCCCCACAGGCAACCTGCTTCCAAATCATCTAACGAAAACATCAGGACTGCAGTTCCCAGTGCTGTTGGTGCCTGTCCACCAGCCCCATGGCTCACGGCTTCCCATGGGGTGGGTGGACAGGCCTGGGCTTCCTCCTGCAGATCCCGGAAAGCACCAAGGGTTTCCCTGGCATCAGGAGTCAGACCCCGAAGCTGTCCATAGTGGATCACAAGGGGTTTGGAGGGAGCATTTGCCCCACCACTCTCCTATAGAGACTGGATTCCCAAAGATCTTCAGAGAAATGCTGAGAAGAAAGTGTTGCTGGCACAAGTTACAGAAAGCACTGGATTCAGCTACTGTAACAAGTTTCTTCACTGCAGGACTTCTCAGGGACTTCGGTATGTGAAACCCCAAGAAGATGTTGAACTTTTCCCAGATTTTGAGAAGCCGTTCCTATAACTTCATCCTAAGAGTCTTCCCTAGGATATAGGTTAGAAACACTGCAGTTGGCCATCGTGAAGCATTTGATGAACCCCTGTGGACCACAATCCCTGAGGGGCAAGGCCCTGTGTGAGCTCTGCGGCAGTCTCTGACCTCACCAGTACAAGAAGCCACTCACCCGGGGCATCTCCAATGCAGACTTCATGAAGGCTGCAAGGGTCTCACAGCTCAAGCACCAGCTCTGGCAGGAAAAAAAACAGATGGCATTGGCACAGCGCTTCCCAGGCGGGGGTAAATTATAGACACCTTAAATGTGGGCACTGGAGCCCCCACAGAAACCTTGTGCTTCCACTGTAGCACAGGCCAGTGCCCGAACAGAACAAACTTCATTTGAGCAGGACCAAGACTTGGGAATGGTAAAGGAATTTAATATTCAGTATGGATGGATTTCAGACAACACAAACAAACAAAAAAAGACCTTTCTTGTTCTGTTTTTCATAGACTTCCTATGAACAGTTGCTTGATTTTGGTCCTTCAGCCAGTGTTATTACAAATATGGTCAGCTGAATTAAAAGCAAAATCCCCTTATGTGCATTTAAAAAACACAACTAAAATGTTAAAACAACATAAAGAAAAGGATAGAAAAGACATATCAGGCAGTTATCACAAAAACCACAGCAGCTACATCCAGAGACTTTAGGGCAAAGAAACATAAGATTTTTTTTTTAATCACTACATAGGAAGATATAGTGTTTCTAAACTTGTGTGCTACTAATAACTTCAAATTTTTAAAGCAAAGATTGGAAGAATTACAAGAACAGGTTGATAAAGCCACCATCAGAGATAGGCCAAAAAATAAAAAATTAGCAAGGACATAAAACAGCCAGCTAACAAGCATGAAGTAGTAGAGATACATAGAGCATGCACCTATTAATTAGTAGAACTCATTTGTAAGATTGTAGGAAACATTTACAAATAATGCCTATGCATTGGGCCACATATCAAGTCACAAAAGGTTGCAAAACTAGATATCATCCGCCATATTTTCTAAACAAAAACAATTAAGTGAAAAAGCAATGATAAAGAGGCTTTTAAAATACATTTGGAAAATAAAGTGCATTTACATCAAACCATTCATTAACATCAGCTTTGATAAGGGAAGGTGAAGGCTGTAAATTCTAGGGTAAATAAAAGCATACAGGTCATATGACCTCCAAAATGGAAAAGAGGAGATGGGTGGATCACTGCATATTTCTAAACAATTTATAGGTAACATGACCTCATACTGAATCATAAAGAGTACCTGTCAAAACCTGCAGAACACAGCATAAGATTCCAAGCAGGATGACAGGGTATCGAGGCTGTGTTAGAAAAGCAAGTCTGAGAATGAATGAGCTAATCAACCAACTTAAGAAAATGGATTTTAAGAAACAGAATAAGCCTTAGGAAAATAAAATGCACAAAATAATAACGAGAGAAGCAGGCCAGGCGCAGTGGCTCACGTCTGTAGTCCTAGCACTTTGGGAGGCTGAGGCAGGAGGACCACTTCAGCCCAGAAGTTCAAGACCAGCCTGGGCAACACAGAGAGACCCTGTCTCTACAAAAAATTTAAAAATTATCCAAGCATGGAGATGTATGCCTGTAGTCCCAGCTACTTGGGGGGGTTGAAACGGAAGGATGGCCTGAGCCCCCAGAGATCGAGGCTAAGGTGAGCCGTAATCATACCACTGCACTCCAGCCCGGGTAACAGAGTGAGCCCTCAACTCAAAAAAAGAGAGAGAGAAGCAGAAATACATCATCGAATCTCAGCAAAGCAGATGTATGCAGGGAAAACACTGCGCTGAGGGCTTAGAATGTTGGTGAATGAAACTGATGATGCCCCACAATCAACATAATAAATAAGCAAGTCATCTGTATGTTAAAAGATGACAAGAGTCATGAGAAGGAAGAAAGCAGGGTCAGACAAAGGAGTCTGGGCGTTGGGTGAGCAGGGAGGCTCTGCAGTGTTGAGAAAGGCAGTCGAGTACGCCCACGAAAGGCACTAAGGACATTCGCCAGGCAGACAAAGAGTGCCCAGGCAGAGGACACAGAGAGTGCAAAAGCCCTGCAGTATGGCCATGCCCCGGGTGTTGGGGAACAGGGAGGAGCCCAGGACTACAGATGAGAGGGTAGAGAGAAGGGATGCTGGAAGAAAGAGGCATGTCCCACCGGCCTTGGAGCCCGGGGGCTGCCACAGGGACTGTCACTCCTGCGGCAGCTTCTGAGCCAGGAAGTTCCAGGATCTGACTCGGGCTAGTGGACACTCAGGGTGGCTGCTGTGATAGGGTGTGACAGCAAGTGGGAGCCACAGGATGGACATAGCCCAGCCCCAAGAGGGCAGCAAGCCCTTCCCACTCTCCCAACCGTGGCCCAGCCTGGCGGGCATCCCTGTGATAAGCTATTGTCTGTCCATATTGTCACAGCCCCTAAAGAAGGGCATGAGGAGGGATCAAGCGGCTTCACATACCCACATCCCTGGGAGCTAACAAAAGGGACGCTTCCCTTATCTCCTAGGCACTCTCAGTAAATCACTTCAAAGAATCCTTAACTTCCCTGCAGACTGTGTCCAATTAACTGAGAGAAATCAATTCCCATTTGCTCCCTGTTCTTAGTAGTCATAGGTTTGAATAATATAGCATCAAGATAATCATAAGTCCTGTGATTTGTATAACTTTTGTATCAATGTAATCGTTAGGCTTGTGTATAACAACATGTAGTAATGAATGATGACTTAGGCCTTGTCAATTCCCTACACTCTATGGCGAGCTTGATTAATGCCTCGGCTGGGTGTTACTGTAAAAAGCTGTGAGATGCCTCTGGCAACTGGCACCAGGAAATGTGGATCATAAATGTCATTACTGACATAATGCGACTGTAACTTAGGTTCCATACAATGCACCGCTGGTCACGTAGTCAATATAGGTACCAACAACCCTGAACTTATAAAAGTGGACTGTAAGGTCTGAAGGGTGAACAGAGCCATTTTAGAAGGGCCAGGAGACCAGCTCTACTCCCTGGAATTAAATTCAGAAATAAACTTCCTTCTGCCAGTTCTTCTCCCTCTCAATTCATTGGTGTCAAGGGCTAGCAGCCGAGCGTTACTTAGGCCAAGCACCTGGGCTAGGTGGAGGCCGTCTTCAGTCCCATCCGCCCAGGTTTTCTAACAAGTGCCCAGATGCTAAGTGACTGCAGCTGATGGCACACGAACAGCCCACAGGCAGAGATGCCACAGGGCCCTGACTCAGGGCTGGACAGCGACACAACTCTTGCCCCCCCATGCCCACGGCTCTGCAATGCTGGACTCAGGGCTCCAAGTGAGCAGCAACTGTCCCATGTGAGCAGTCCCAAAGGAAGAGCCATAGGCAGGAACTTGCAGCAGAATCCCTGTTCCGCAGCCATGAGACACTGGGTCTCTGCCCATAATCCCTGGACCCAGGACTTGCATGCCACAGAGAAGGGCTGAGCAGAGCAACTGAAGTCAGTTCTCCGGGAAAGGCAGAAATGCTCTGCAGATCTGCCCGAGCGCAGGGTGTACACTTAACAGTAGAATAAGTAGAAATCTTAGAGGCATTCCAGAACTGGAGCAAGCCAGAAGTCCCCATGGCAGACTGGCATCCGAGACAGAGTTGCTCTGGCCTCCACAGTGGATGCCCATGTCCCCTCAGGCCTTCATTTCTTGAATTCAAACCAGGCACATGCCCAGGCACACACCCAGGGACTTGCCCAGGGACACCAGGCACTCACCCTGCTCTGGGCAACAGCAATGGAGGCCCAGGAGACGGAAGCACTATGAGGGTTCCAACGTGGCCCCTCAATGCTCAGAAGGCCTAGCAGACACCCCATCAGGTGCGGGCAGCTCTTTCCCATCCTGGGCCTTGGGGAGAGCATCTTTCAGCCTCTGGACAACTTCATGGAGATGACATGCCTGTCCTCGGGGCAGTTGGCAGGTAGGAAGCTTGGAGAATCAAGAGTTCTGACCCGCAAGAGCCCCTCATCCAAGTTCTGGTCAAACATCAGGGAGAGAAGGTCAAAGTCAGAGACAAGGTCACAGGGAGGGAGGAGATCACAGGGAGGGAGGAGGTCACAGGGAGGGAGGAGGTCCAGGGAGGTCACGGAAGGGGTGGGGAGGAGGAGGAGGTCACAGGGAGGGAGGAGGTCACAGGGAAGGAGGAGATCACTGGGGAGCGGGGAGGTCTTGGAAGAGAGGAGGTCACTGGCAGGGGGACCAGGGGCCAAGCGCAGCTCCCTTCCATTCCATCTCCCAGTTAGAAAGTTTTTAAAAATTCAGTTCAAAGGTTTTTTGTTGTTATTATCCTGCCAGTTTTCAGGGACTCTTTGATCCACTTTAAGGAATTTGAAAGGGGAGTGACCTAGTTTGGCCTCATCTTTATGAAACTGGGAAATGCAGCCAGTTTTCTCTAAAGCCTGCACTTGACCTGCTGTAAAGGAACCGGCAAAAAAACAAAAAAAGGAAGGCAGTGGAGGGAGGAAGGATCAGGCTTTGAAGTTGAGAGGCCAAAGGAATTTGTGATTAGCGGGGCCCTAAGAAGGCCAAAGAAAATTAATTACACGGTCTATATTTAAGACTCACCATAGTTCTGCTCCCACGGAGAACAGAGCTCATGCTTCAGGCTGCTGGCCTAAATTACTCAGAGACCAGGACCTGGGACTACCTCCCAGCTTATCTCAGAACCAGGGGACAGCCAGTCGTTGGCCCCCAGAAGTCCAGGAAGGGAAGCCACCAGGCCTGTGTGAACGGCAACTGTCCCAGACCTTCTCCCCTCATCCTGAGGGCAAGGAGCTCAGGGAAGTGATCAACCCCTCCCAGGGCCAGAGTGAGCCTGGGTAGCTGGCAAGGCTCGATAGCCCAGGGGAGGTAGCCAGAGACACCAGGGGTCCAGGCCCTCACACTGCCTCATAGGTGTCCACGGGATACACCAGCCGCCCCCCACTCTGCCCTGAGGGAGGCCATCCTGGACTGCTCCCACCAGCCAGATCCATCTGTCTCTACTATGGTTCCTCCTGGAAAAGGAGACTACACCAGGGCCAGAGGCTGTTCTAGCAAGTGCCCCTGCATGTGTCGTCCCCTCTTGCCCCATCCACTGAGCAGTTGTATTTGGGAGAAAGTGGAAGCAGCAGCCTAAAGCTGGCACAGAGAAGACAAGCAGAGAAGGATGCCCTTGCAGCCAGAGGAGAGGAGGTGTCTGGAGAGGCGAGCGGAGTCAGGGTGTGGCTTCTGGGGTGCATGTGACATGGTTCTAAGGATAGGAGGTATCTGAAGAGCAAATGGGGCAAGCACATGGCTTCTGGAGTGCGTGACATGGCTCTGAAGTCTTCACAAAGTCAGTCTTTGCCTCTTCTTCCCTTCCTGCTTCCCACTCAAGTTACTAATCAAAGTCCTATTCTGGACACTAAGCTTATAGCAATAAATGAGACAGGCCAGACCTGGCCCTCATGGGGGGCGGTCACATGCTGGTCCAGTAGAAACAGCAGTGGATGACATGTTTCCTGAGTGCCACATGCCACAGACAGAAGAAAACAGGCCGGCATTGGTTGCCACCACAACTCCTGGAGTGGGGGACTGGCAGGAGCACCCCTGAGAGGGTGGGTTTGCTGAGACTTATGGGACAGAAGCCAGACCTAGGGCAGAATGCCCCAGGCAGTGGGAATCAAGTGCTTGCTGGGGCTCCAGGGCTTGTGGGAGGAGAGGAGGAAGACAGGCTGCCCAGAGGAACCTGCACCATATCTGGGAGAAAAAAGTCACAGTCACTTGTGGAGGACGGCCTTGCCCAGTGGGGTCTCAAGTGCTTGCATGAGCCTCCTCCTCCCATCCAGCAGGGCAGTAGGCAGAATATGGAAGTCTGGCTTCCGAGAACACACTAATACCCAACAGTCTAGGACAAGCACACAGGAGGTCACAACCAAGAGCAAAACACAGAAGTAACCTCAGGGAACAAAGAAGAGTCTGGAACAGGAGTCAGGACTTCTCAGGGACAGACAGTTGGGTGTGACAGAGCCTGACTACAAAAGGTGACATCGGTCCCACCTATCAACTAGAACCCTCGTGCTTGCAGCCTGAGCCAGTCACTGTAAAGATGGCTGTCCCCTGAGGCATGCACTGGCCACAGGGGCCACATGCAGCACCACACATGGGAGGAGCAGACCTTCTGCTGACTCTCTAGTCTTCCCAGCTGACAAACCACAGGGTGCTCATTCCAAATTCCTTACCCTCAGAATCCATGAGCATAGCAAAGTGGCTATTGTCTTACTAAGTCTGGGGTGGTTTGTGTAGCAATAACAGCTGAAAACCAAGGATGTGCAAAAACACAGTCGTTGATGCCCCTGAAGATTTGTAGTAACTGCAAAGAGAAGGGGGATTGTGCTCTGAGCCCTGGTTCCTGGGTCTAAATGTCACTGAGGCATTAAATGTCGCCCCCACCACCCTTGAAAAGTAAGGCTGAAGGGCATGATTTCTCAAAGACCAGTTGACAGAGGTCTGAACTACTATCTGGACCTCCCATCCCCTTCTCACCCTGGGGTGAGCCACATGAACTATCAGCATGCAGCAAATGTACCATAAACCTTGATGATACACAGAGAAACACCCTGTATAAAGGGCGGACAGAACATAAAAGCTTTGGCTCAACAGAGCAATAAATGTAACTTATCTCATTAATATTCTAACGATAATAAACACGAAACATTTCATTAACCATGGCTTTGCTTATCTTCTTTGGATTTCAAAGGTTTCCCAGGACATGCACCGAGTTACTTGCATCTCTTTAAAAACTTAAAGAAAGTATAAGCCCCCACCTTCCTTACCTGGGGTGGAGTTTCCTTCAACAGGCTATTGACATGTTATGGGCCAAGTAATGCTGGGCTACTCCCCTTGATACCAATGAATCAAAGGGACAGAGAACTGGTAGAAAGAAGTTTATTTCTGAGTTCAAACCCAGGGAGCAGAGCTGAACTCAAGGTCTTTCTAAAATGGTCCTGCTCACCACTTAGGCTTTTACAGTTCACTTTTATAGTCCAGAGTTGTCAGTACCTATACATTAGCCACGTGATCAGCAAAGCATTGTACAGAACTTAAGTTCCAGCTGAAGTTTACACTTAGATAGTGACATTTAGAGTAAAGAAAGTTTACAAGGCCTAAGACATCATGCATTACAAAAGTTATGCAAATCACAAGACTTATGATTACATTGATACTATAGAGTTCAAAGAAAAAGAGTAAGTAGGGATTTACATCTTTGGGCATAATCTGCAGGGAAGTCAAGGATCCCCTGAAGCTACACACTGGGAGTGCACAGAAGATAAGGGGGACCCTCAGTAATGTGCTCAGGAATGTGCAGGAGTTCCTGAACCCCTGCCATGCCCTTCTCCAAGGGCTGTGACAATGCAGAAGGACATTAGTGGGTCTCTGTATCGGACAAAAAAGCCAAAGTATACATTTTAAAGAGGCTTATTCTGAGCCAAGTATGAGTGACCTTGGCTCAGGGTACAGTCTCATGAGGTCATGAGCATGTGTACTCAAGGTAGTTGGGTAACAGTTTGGTTTTATACATTTGAGGGAGACAGAAGTTACCGACAAAGAAATTCATCAATCCTGTGAGGTTTACATCAGTTTGGCCCAGAGAGGCAGGACATTTCCAAGGGAGGAGAATAGGTTTTACAAGGTCACAGGTGGATTCAAAGATGTTCTGACTGGCAATTGGTAGAAAAAGTTAAGCTCTATCCAGAGAATTTGAAGTGAGTAGAAAGAAATGCTTGAGTTAAGACATGTGAGCTTAGGACACCGAGGTTTTGTTATGCAGATGATGCCTCCAAGAAGCAGCCTCATAGAGAATAGGTGGGGAGCATCTTAAAAGGTGTCAGACTCCTCCAAGGAAAGATACTCTCTAAAGATGCAAATGTCCCCAGAGGGGGCTTCACAGGGTCATTTCAAAATCTGCCAAAGAAACATATGTGAGGTAAAGCGTTTGTATGTCCTTCAGGGCCTGCCATTCATCACAGACCGCTCACCAGAGTCAGGCTGTAATTTGGTGTCTTATTGCCAGAGTCTTTGTCAGTCTTACAATCTCTGTGTTAATGTTCATGCTGTCACCTGCACCTAAACTCTACAAGGGAGGGGGTATAACAAGGCGAATCCTTCCCCCTCTTTCATCATGGCCTGGAATTTAGCTTTTCAGGTTTCCCTTGGCCCAGAGGGGGTTCTGTTCAGGAGGGTGAGGGGCTTAGAATTTTACATTTGGCTTCCAAGGTGGAAGCCTAAACAGATGAATCTCCTAGCCAGGCAGCATGGTAACCCCCTCCTTGCCTTTCTCTCCCCTCTCCTTTATCCCCCAACATCTCCAGAGGGGTTTTAAAGCAAGTAAATAAATAAGTACATATTTATATATGCAGGTTGAGCAATCCTAATCCAAAACCCTGAAATCCAGAAGACTCCAAATTGTGAACTTTTTGAGCGTCTACATGATACCCACAAGCGAAAAATTCCATAGCTGACCTCAGGTGACGGGTCACAGCCAAAACATCAATTCTTGCACAAAATATAAAATTGCCTTCAGGCTAAATTGTAGGCATAGCAGAAACATACATGAATTTTGTTTAGACTTGGAGCTTGAGGACTGAACTCTGGCTTTTTTCCTTTGTTGTGCCAAATTCCAAAGTGTCCTGGAGAGGGATGTATTTTTTAACTATTTAATGTGGGTTATTTTCCAACCTGGCTCTGGCATCACATCACATCACAGATAAAGGAGGAAAATCGGAGTATTTTATGACAGATAAAGCTGTCTTTTGGGGACTCCAGGCACTTACCTGTTCTCTCTGAAGTCTGTCCCCTATAAAACATTATCTACAGTTCAAGAAACTTGACTCCCTTATTCCTCAAGCTGCCCATTCTTGAGATAACTCTTGAGATAATTCTTGAGGTAACTCTAGCTAAGTGCCTGTTTGAATACCCCTATAGCCTACAAGCCCTTCGCCCATGCCCCTGCCATGCTTCTTCTGGGAAAAGTCCCACTTTCCCAGAAGAGCACACGTTCTCAGGACCTCCTGGAGATGGTGCCACAGGACTAAGGTCAACCAGATTTGGCTCAGAATAAGCCAAATTAAAAATCTTTTTTTTTTAGTTGGTGTCTCACTCTGTTACCCAGGTTAGAGTGCAGTGGCATGCTCACGGCCACTGCAGCCTCAACCCACCAGACTCAGGCAATCCTTCCACCTCAGCCTTCCAAGTAGCTGGAACTACAGAAGCGCACTACCATGCCTGGCTAATTTTTTGATTTATTGTAGAGATGAGGTCTCACCAAGTTGCCTAGACTGATCTCGAACCCTGGTCTCCAGTAGTCTTTTCGCCTCAGCCTCCTAAAGTGCTGAGCCACCATGCCCAGCCGATCTTAGATATCTTACAGAGTTTGGCATCTTTTGTCTAAAGTCTCATTCCTAAGATCTCCCACTATGTATATGCAAATATTCAAAAACCCCAAAATTCCCAAATCCTAAACATTTCTGATTCCAAGTATTTTGAATAATAAGTACTCAATCTGTGTTTACATATACATATGTCATGCATGCATAAGTGTGAATGTGTGTGTGTGTGTGTATACATTTATATACAGAGAAAGGTCATTGAGTTGCTCCCCCATCATGAGACTATCTTGTTTCCTGGACCTCTTAGAGCCCAGCTCAAGGAATCAACAAAGCAGCTGGAAAGGTATTGAGACATGTTCAACTCTGCTGGATAAGACAAGCAAGGAATGGAGACGAAGACTTTGAGCCACTAAAATAAGCAGGAGGGTGTGCCACATGTGCTCCACAATGCAGATGCCTGTAGCAAAGCAGAAAGGCCACTGTGGGAGGGTCAGAGACTCTAAACTATACTGCCTCTGCGAGAGCTGGTCAGTCCCATCATGTGTACAATTTATACATCTAAATTCAACAATTCGTCTTGGCCCTACCCCCCTGAATGGGCCCAATCTCATCTAAATGCAACAATTCATGTTGCTCAAAAATGTAAAAAGAAAGGTTCATAAAAATAGCCATGTAATCAGGGAAGCCAAAATTATCCAAAAACCCACCCAACAGATTCATGAGCTGGAGGCATAGGTTCTGGGGCTCCCTGGGCCACGCCCTATAGCTCCGTGTGCTCCCTGGGGGGCTGCTTTTCTCTAGTGCTTGTAGATGTCTAACTTGGGGCCACTATGGTCCTGCAGTGCAGATTATGGCACAGGAAAGAAGCACAGAGCCCTGAACAGTCAGGATGTTGTGAGTGATTGGCAGCAGGTACCTCACACCTGGATGTCAGCAGGGAGAGTTTGCAGCTGCAGTTGAGCAACTGGACTCGGCAGGAAAGCAAAGAGCTCCTAAGCATCATTTGCAGTCTCGCTGAGGGTCCATGCTGTGCTCTCCACTTCTTTGTGGTCCTGCTTGCCCTTCTCAGGGAGGGAATTCCACATTAGCCTGGGGCAACAGTCAAGGGACAGTGTGACAACAGCCAGGGGCCAGGGGGCCATTTTCTTCCTCCAACACATACTTCTAGTGGTTCAAAATCACCCCATGCCTAATCCCACCTTGCTGAGCAAATGCCACCCAAACAAAAGGTTAGATGTGCATGATATAACATGTCATGGGGGCTGCCCCTGTGTGTTGTGGTACATTATTGTTTCACAAATCCAAATTACTAGAACAGGGAGTTCTCAGAATGGGGCCTGGCAGCCTTCGTTCCCCTCTGAGACATTGATGGAGTCAACCTCATCCCTCAAACCTCTTTGGGCTTCGAAGGTTTAATAAGTCAGAGGACAGGGGACAGGTCTTCAGGAAGTAAAGATAGCAAAAGAAGAATTCAGAAAAGATCATCAGAGAATCCTCTGAAAACCTGAAGAGAAAGAGAGAGAGAGAGACTGAGAGAGACAGAGAAAGAGAGAGAAAAAGACGGAGGCAGAAAGAGGCAGAGACAGAGAGAGAAAGACAGAGACAGAGAAACAGACAGAGACACAGAGAGAGGGAGACAGAAACAGACAAAAAGAGAAAGAAAGAGAGAGAGAGAGATGGAGACAGAGAGAGAGACAGAGAAGGAGACAGAGAGAGAGACAGAGAAGGAGACAGTGAGAGAGGGAGACAGAGACAGAGAGGGAGACAGAGAGAGAGAGAGAGATGGAGACAGAGACAGAGAGAGACAGAGAAAGAGACAGAGAGAGAGACAGAGAAGGAGACAGTGAGAGAGGGAGACAGAGACAGAGAGGGAGACAGAGACAGAGAGGGAGACAGAGACAGAGAAAAGGAGAGAGATAGAGAGAGAACAGAGAAAGAGAGACTGAGACCCCACCTGCACATGGAAGTGGCTTGACGGAGACAAAACTCAGAAGGTTTCAGCAGGGGAAGGCAACATTGCAGTGTTACTTACAAGAATACCTATCTATTGTATTTAACAAAATGACAGTCCTCTGTGAGGCAAAACAAGGCCCAGAATAGCCAATCAATGAATCTGAGTCTTAATTGCAGGCACTAGCCAGAGGAAGCCTGGCCCACTACTTCCATAAGCCCAAGACTCTGCCCACACCAAAACCCTGCAGGGTCAAATAAGACTGTACTCACAGCAGTGGTCATCAAAACGGCTAGAAAGTGGCCATCAGTGGATGAATGTGGTATATCCATACACTGAATGTGGTTGACCTTAAAGAGAAAGGAAGTTCTGATCCATGCTCTACGTGGAGGGCTCTTAAAAACACTGCTAATGTGACCAACCTCAGGCTTGGCCACTCACCATGCAAAAGCCAACTTGGGAGACAAGGGTTGCTGAACAGAAAACTGGTTTATTCAAGAACCAGCAACCTGAGGAGATGGTGTTCTGATGTCTCTGACTCAAGTCAGTACAGATTTCAGGCTCCTTTTATGTGAAGGGCGGGGAAAGAGGAGAGGCTGGAATCAAGAGGTGACCAATAACTGCAGATATCTGGGCACCAATGAGGGTCCGAGAAGGTTGGGAAGCATCCTTGTCCTTGGTCAGTCCACAGTGTTCCTATGAGTCTTTAATAAAACATGGCACGTTGTTCACACACTTCTCCCTTCATCCTGGAGTTCTGAAAGCCACATGATTGGTGCTTTGCATATCATTTCAGTGCTCTAAGACTATCCCAGCTCTGTGCAGAGACATGCAAAAGCCCTTGAACAAGAATGGAGTGAATGATGTTGGTTCTTCCGTTGTTCTACTGATACACTAAGTGAAAGTCGGACACGAAAGATCCCATAGCATGTGTTTCCATTTGTAGAAAATATCCAGGTAGAAACCAAATTTGTGACTACCAGTAGTGGGGAGGTGGGGACAGGATGTGTGACAGCTGATGGCCTTGGGGCTTCCTTCCAGATGAGGAAAAAGTTCTGCAGTCAGGGAGTGGTGACGGTTGCACAACAGTGTGAATCTACTAAAAGCCCTGCAGTCTACACTTTAAAACTGTTAAAATGGTAGCTTATGTTATGTGAATTTTACTCCCATTTTTTAAAAATTCTATTTGATAATTTTTTCTCATTCTTTTTTGGGGGGTTCAGAATCTTACTCTGTCACCCAGGCTGGAGTGCAGTGGCATGCTCACAGCCACTGCAGCTTCAACCCACTAGGCTCAGGCGATCCTTCCACCTCAGCCTTCTAAGTAGCTGGATCCACAGGCACGCACCACCATGCCTGGCTAACTTTTTGTAGAGACAAGATCTCGCCAAGTAGTCCAGGGTGGTCTTGAACCCTTGGGTTCAGGCAGTCCTCTTGCCTTGGTCTCCCAAAGTGCTGGGATTACAGGCATAGGCCACTGTACTCCGCCCAATAATTTTTTTTTTTTTTTGAGAATTCTGCAGGTGCAGCACCCAGCCAGGGCTCCTTTGTCAGAACGACTTGACTGAGGAGAGGAAGGTGACCTGACAACCTGCTCACAGGTGGGGAATGTCCCAGTCATCTCAGGAAACCCATGGGATCCCACCAGAACTGATGTATCACTTACAACCTGTTTCTAAAGTTTCACACCAAGGATCATAATGAAAGGACATGGGACTGTGTTTGTGGTTCCTGTCAGTGCCCACCAAGATGCAGGAGTAGAGAGCACTTGGGGTGGGCTGGTGCTCCGTGAACACTTCAATTTTAATCAGTCTTGGTTCCAGCCGGAGAGTCCTATGTGGAGGCCCAGACGTCAGTAAGTGGCCTCACCAATGGCCTCTGTCCTTGAGGCTCCCAAAGGGAAAAGAAGAGAATTCTGTTCAATCCCCATAACACATTTCTGCAAGAGCATAAAAGAAAGCCATGGCCTCTCTTAAACACCTGAGCTGCCTATAGCTGCCATTTTTGGAAAACCTGCTGCGGTAAGGATGGTGCCGTGTCATGCAGGAACAACCACCTTAAAGCACACTGTGTCACTTGTCACGGAAGGTCTAAATGAATGCTATGTTGAAAACATTTCTCGACCTCCGACAAGATGGCGATGGGGCAGCCTGGTCTATGAAACCCTCTGCAAAGGAGAGAGCAGAAGGTCTCTGGCTCTCTCCCCAGGGGATGCGGATCCCAACATCAGCAACCTGCTCTTCACACAGAGCTCGGCCGTCGCCACCGCTGGGGCATCGCAGCATCTGGACAGCCACTGCAGCCACAGACACAGCAGCGGCTGACAAGCAGTCCCCGGCACCACCGCGGCCTCCGTGGCGGCCATAGTGCATCACACCACCCGTGCCTGAGGTGATCCACAACCTCAGTCCTTGAAGTCCCTGCAGGCAAGATCTACTGGGATCACTGCCACCTCTGTTGCCACCGTGACATCCTGCAAGCTGTGGGTCTTCTCCCATGTGCCCTGATGCAAGCTCCCATCTTGGCCTCTGCCTGACTCCTGTCCGGCTCCACCCCCTCTGGGGAAAACAAAAGAAAGGAGGAGTCATAATCTTAATCTCAGACAAAATACCATATAAGCTATCAAAAATTTAAAAAGATACAGAAGGCCACTACATAATGATAAAACGCTCAATCCATCAACAAGAAATATCCATCCTAAACATATATGCACCGAACATAGGAGCACCAACTTTCATAAAGCAACACCTAGGTAAACTAAAAAAAGATATCAACTCCAATACCATCATACTTGGGGACTTTAATACCCCACTCACAACCCTAGATAGATCTTCAGGACAAAAAGTCAGCAATGAGATCTCAAACTTCAATGTGACTCTTGATCAAATGGACTTAATTGATACCTACAGAACACTCTATCCAAAGACCACAGAATACACATTGTACTCATCACTGCATGGAACGTACTCTAAGATCGACCACATACTTGGTCATAAATCAAGCATAAGCAAATTTAAAAGGACTGAAATTTTACCATGCACCTTCTTGGACCACAGTGGAATAAAAATAAACATTAACATCAACAAGGTCCCCTAAAAACCCACAAAGACATAAACACTAAACAGCATGATGCTGAACAACTCCTGGGTCAATGATGAAATCAAAACAGAGATTAAAAGATACCTGGAAACAAATGAAAATGAAGAAACATCTTACCAAAATTTCTGGGACGCCATGAAAGCTGTAGTAAGAGGGGAATTTATATCCCTACAAACGCACATGAAGAAAATGGAAGGATCACAAATGAACAGCCTAACAAGCCACCTAAGGAAACTGGAAAAGCAAGACCACAAAACCCTTCAACAGAAGAATCCAGATCACCAAAATAAAAGCCCAAATCCAGGACATAGAAGACAAAAAGATAATACAAAAAAAATCAATAAAACAAAAAGCTGATTCATTGAAAGGATAAACAAGACTGATGGTCCCCTAGCTAGATTGACCAAGAAAAAGAAAGAAAAAGCCCAAATAAACACAATCAGAAATACAAAAGATGAAGTCACATCTGACCCTGAAGAAATACAAAAGATCATTAGAGACTACTATGTACACCTGTATGGAAACAAACTTGAAAACCTTAAGGAAATGGAGGACTTTCTGACATCATACAACCTGCCTAGGTTGGAACAAGAAGAAATTGAGGCCCTAAATAGACCAATAACAATCAAGGAAATTGACTACGTAATAAGAAAACTACCTACCAAAAAAGGCCTTGGTCCAGATGGCTTTCCAGCAGAATTCTACAAGACATTTAAGGAGGAACTGATACCAATCCTACTGAAGGTATTCCAGGTGATTGAGAAAGATGGAACTCTTCCCAAATCATTTTACAAAGCTAACATCACATTGATACCCAAGCCAGGTAAAGATCCAACAAAAAAAGAGAACTACAGGTCAATATCTTTGATGAACATAGATGCTAAAACTCTCAACAAGATCCTAGCGAACCAGATTCAACAACACATCTCAAAAATCAACCATCATGACCAAATAGGCTTCATTCCTGGGATGCAAGACTGGTTCCACATTCGTAAAACCATAAATGTAATTAAATACATCAACAGATGTCAAAACAAAAACCACATTTTTATATCATTAGATGCAGAAAAAGCTTTTGATAAAATCCAGCACCCCTTCTTGATAAAAACTGTCAAACATCTAGGCATACGGAGAACATACCTCAAAATAGTAAAAGCCATCTACAAGAAACCCACAGCCAGCATACTGCTAAATGGAAAAAACTGGAACCATTTCCCCTGAAAACAGGAACAAGACAAGGATGCCCACTCTCACCCCTCCTGTTCAATATAGAATTGGAAGTCCCTGGCTAGAGCAATCAGAGAAGAGAAGGCAATCAGGGGTATTCAAATAGGAAAAGAGGAAGTCAAGCTATCTCGCTTTGCAGATGACATGATCGTGTACCTTGAAAACCCAAGACAATCTGGCAAAAACCTCCTTACACTGATAAAGGACTTTGGCAAAGTCTCAGGATATAAAATAAATGTGCAAAAGACAATCGCATTTCTTTACACCAATAATAAACAAACAGAAACCCAAATAAAAAGCACAATTACATTCTCAATAGCCACAAAAAAAAGAGAAATACCTTGGCATCTTCCTAACCAGAGACGTGAAAGACCTTTACAATAAAAACTACAAAACACTGCTCAAAGAAATCAAAGATGACACAAACAAGTGGAAAAATATCTCATGCTCATAGATTGGAAGAATCAACATTGTGAAGATGTCCATCTTACCAAAGGCAATATACAAATGCAATGAAATACCCATCAAATTACCAGGAGCATTCTTCTCAGACCTAGAAAAAAACAACACAGGAATTCATAAGGAAACATAAATGTCCAAGAATAGCCAGAACAATCCTCAGCAAAAAAAAAAAAAAAAAAAACAAAGCAGGTGGTATCACACTACCAGACCTCAAACTTTACTATAAAGCTACAATCATCAAAACAGCTTGGTATTGGTACAAGAACAGGCATATAGATCAATGGAATAGAATTGAGATTCCAGAAGCAAAACCTCAATTTCTCAACCAACTCATCTTCAACAAAGCCTCTACCACCTACCACTAGGGAGAGAAGAACCTATTCAGTAAATGGTGCTGGGAAAACTGGCTGACCACATACAGAAGATTGAAACAGGACCCCTATCTATCCCCATGCACAAAGGTTAACTCCAAGTGTATCAGAGACCTAAATGTAAAACCTCAAACCATAAGAACCTTAGAAAATGAAGGACATATCCTCATGGAAATCGGAACTGCCATCCAATTCCTGAACAAAAACCGAAAACCACAGGTCATAAGAGAGAAGATAGACAAGTGGGACCTTATTAAACTGACAAGCTTCTGCAAAGCCAAAGAAACCATCAAGAGAGCAGGGAGACAGCCTACAAACTGGGAAAAAGTATTTGCCAACACCAGGTCTGACAAAGGCTTAACATCCTGGATCTACAATGAACTCAAACGTGCTGAAAAGAAAAAAACAAAGAACCCCATTATAAAATGGGCAAAAGATATGAACAGACACTTCTCAAAGGAAGACATCCTAGCAGCCCACAGACACATGAAGACATGTGCAACCTCATTAATAATCAGGGAGATGCAAATCAAAACCACACTGAGATACCACCTAACTCCAGTCAGAATGGCAATTATCAACAACTCAAAAAATAACAGCTGTTGGAGAGGATGTGGCAAAGAGGGAGCACTTCTACACTGTTGGTGGGAGTGCAAACTAGTGCAACCTCTGTGGAAAACAGTATGGCTATTCCTAAAAGCTCTAAATATCGACCTCCCATATGATCCCGCAATCCCCCTACTGGTAATATATCCTCAAGAACTCAAATCACTCTATATAAAAGATACCTGCACACATATGTTTATCACAGCATCGTTCACAATAGCAAGAACCTGGAAACAACCATGCTTCCCTTCAAAAGAGGACTGGATTTTTAAAATGTGGTACATATACACGATGGAATACTACACAGCCAAATAAAAAACAAAATCATGAATTTCGCAGCAACCTGGATGGAACTAGAGTCTATAATACTGAGTGACCTCTCACAGAAACAAAGATCCGAGTATCACATGTTCTCACTCAAATAATGGACCTTGAACATGCAATGTAATACTATAAGAAAATGACTGACAGTAGTGCGAAATTATGGGGGGTGGGGAGGGAGATGGGATAAATGGTAGCAAATATTTGTTTGGGGATGGAGAAACACCTCTTCTCAACAGGGTGCTGAGCCCGGCCCCCATGGAGAGTTTAAAAGGTGGGTAAATACCACCTACCAAAAAGAATTACACTGAGATTTAATTTTTCGTTTAATTTTTTTTAAATTTTCAATAGCCAGGCTCGGTGGCTCAGCCTCTAATCCTGCACC
>NW_007060561.1:0-393 GCF_000164805.1 Carlito syrichta | reverse complement strand
AGCTAACCAGCTGGATAACCAACTGACTTAACGAGCTGACTTAACTAACTCACCAGCTGGTTTCCAAGTGACTTAACTAACTGACTTAACCGGCAAGTCAACTGGCTAGACACCTGCCTTAAATAGTTGGCTACCTATCTAGCCACTTGGCTAGCCAGCTGACTTACCTAGTTGAACTTAGCTAGCAAGCTGTCTAGCCAGCTCACTTAACTAGCTAGCCACCTACCTAGTCAGCAGGCAAGCTTGCTGACTTAACTATCTGACTTGAACAGTTAGCCTGTTGGCTAGCAAGCTGACTTATCTAGCTAGATACCTACCTAGCAAGCTGGCTAGACAGCTGACTAAACAAGCTGACTTAACCTGCTACCCAATTGGTTACCCAGCTGATTTAAC
>NW_007060560.1:2254-16299 GCF_000164805.1 Carlito syrichta | reverse complement strand
TTGTTCACTTTTCAGGTTGGAGCATAGGCTGCAATCTGTACTTTTTTCAGTTTTGAGTTTTAATTGAGAGGGAAGCTGTGGTTCAGAATGCTGATTCTAGCATCCATGAACAGGTGTATGAGCACACTGGAATCTATTTCCCTCTGCCTTACAATCTGTCCATTCAGCAGTATATAGTCTTGGTCCCTAGATTAAAAAGGGGGGTATAAAAGAGGAAAATAATGGAGGAAGGGGTGGTCAATAGGGAGTTAGAAAGAGAGAAGAGCGAGAGGGAAAACAGATATACATACCAACTATCAGGTGAGAAAGAGACACAAGGCTGGGAAGAAATCAAGAAAGACACGTAAGAAAGATTCCCTAAAGAGTACTGATAGCTACACAGAGACAGGCCAATAAAATCAAGAAACAGTGTAAGTCAGAAGGCAAACAACAAACGTGATCAAAACCAATAGTTACAATGATAAAATCATAAGTCAAAATAAGCAATTAGATTAAAGTCACTTCTCTGATCTCCAATTCCAGACTCTCCCCTTTGTTTTTTGTTGGAGCGTAGGGGTGGGGTTTTGTCTCCTGTTTCACGCTGTTGCATTAGGAACTGAGGTAAAGTTTGTTGATAGGTCAGTGGGGCAATGGAAGTCTCTGCCTGGAGAGTGGCGAGGCAGTTTATGCAGTTCTGTTTTTCTCTGCTTGTCTGGGTCCCCCAGCTTGGGGTCTCATGCTGAGTGCCTCAGCCAGGGTGGGCCCGGAGTTCCAAAGCTCCAAAAGGCAGGCGGTGAGTGGCGAGGGTGACCCTGGGCCCACCACAGGGTACTTCAGCCAGGAATGGGACTGGTGTTTCTGAGGGGTGGGTGCCTTGAGCCTCCCTGAGTGACCAGTGGCTTGGTGCCAGCTGCTGGGCTGGAGATGATGTAGCCAGTGAGGGAGCTGGGAGGGGGCTGGGACCCGAGACTTCCACACACGCAGTGGAACAGCAACAGCAGGGGGCTGCAATATCTGGCCCTGCATGGGACCGAAGGTCCCCGGGCCTCACACCAGCACAGCTGGTGGTGGGCTGGGAGATGGGGGAAGAGAAGTAATAGTCTTTTGGGGAACTAATGTTCAGAGAATCTCACAAATTCACCTATGCCATCACCATCTTGTTCCCGTCTCCCACTATACTATTTATTAACCCATTTATCTTCAATACCAGTTCTGTCATATATCAAGGTTCCATATGTAAGCCTTATTTGGGAACTCTATTAAATTCCCTGATACTATGCACATCAAACACCAATGACACACTATCCTAAGTACTTTTGCAAGTTTTTTTTTTTCCTTTACTTTCATGGCTTTAGGGGGTACTAATAGTTTTTGGTTACATGGTTTCATTTACAGTAGCGAAGAAGTCTGGGCCTTATGTGTTATGGGTACATAACCCTCACCTGTACACACTGAACCCAACAGGTGTTTTTTCATGGCTTTAGGGAGTACTAATAGTTTTTGGTTACATAGTTTCATTTACAGTAGCGAAGAAGTCTGGGCCATACGTGTTATAGGTACATAACCCTCACCTGTGCATACTGAACCCAACAGGTGTTTTTTCATCTCTCCACCCATTCTTCCCTTCCCCTTTCTGGATCTTCAGTGTCCATTATACCATTCTCTGTCTTTGTGGATCTTTAATTTATCTCCCATATATAAGCAAGAACATGAAGTGTTTGGTTTTCTGTTCCTGAGTTAGTTCACCTCATATGGTGTTCTCTAATTCCATTCAAATTGCTGCAAGAGACATTATTTCATTCTTTTTGATAGCTGAATAGTATTCCATTGTATAGATGCCACACTTTTATTAGCCACTGATCAGTTTATGGGTATTTAGGTTGACTCTACATCTTTGCAACTGTGAATTGTACTGCAATGAACATGTGAGTGTATGTGTTTTTTTAATGTAATGACCTCTGTTCCTTTGGGAAGATGATACCTGGTATTGGGATTGCTGGATCAAATGGTAGATCTACTTTTAGTTCTTTGAGAAAACCCCATACCAATTTCCATAGAAGTTGTACAAATTTACATTCCCATCAACAGTGTATAAGCGGTCCCTTTTCTCTGCATCTATGCCTGCTCTATTGTTTTTTGATTTTTTTAATAATGGACATTCTGACTGGTGTAAGATGGCATTTCATTGTGGTTTTGATTTGCATTTTCCTGAAAATGAATGATGTTGCACATGTTGTCTTATGTTTCTGGCCTTTTGTATATTTTATTTTGAGAGGTGTCTGTTCATAGCGTTTGTCCACTTTTCAATGGGACTATTTGCTTTTTTCTTGCTGATTTGTTTGAGTTATTTGTAGATTCTGGATATTAGTTCTTTGTAGATGTATATTTGTGAATATTTTCTTTCATTCCAAATAGGTTGACTATTTGCTCTGTTGATTACTTCTTTTGCTGTGCAGAAGCTTTTTAGTTTAAGTCCCATTTATTTATGTTTCTGTTTCATTTACTTTTGGGGGTATTAGCCATAAACTCTTTTCCTAGATCAATGTCTAGAAGAGATTTTTCTAGGATTTATTTTAGAATTTTTATGGTTTCAATTCTGATATTCAGGTCTTATATAGGTCTTTAATCCATCCTGAGCTAATTTTTGTATATGGGGAGAGATAAGAATCAAGTTTCATTTTCATGCATGTAGCTATCCAATTTCTCTGGCACCATTTGATGCAATACACCTATTAAAATGACTTTTTTTTACTGTTCTAAACAGTTTTTGAACTTGTCAATTTTGAAGGCTTTTGGTGCTTCTGCCATTTTTTGTTTCACTTCTTCCACATTGGCAAAACCCTTTGAGTACTTTTTTCATCCAGGAAAATAACAACAAAAAAAGTCACTCAGGGCAAGCACAGGTGAATAGGGATGGTGGGGCATGGAGTTCATGTCATTTTTGGTCAAAAACTGTTGAACAATCAGCATGGTGTGGGCAGGTGCACTCATAAATCAGCCAACATGAAATGGTCAAACACATTGAATGAATTGGAAAAAAAAGAAAAAAAATTCACTGACATCATAGTAGCCTCTCACAACAATGCTAACTGGTACACTGATGTCACTAGATTCCTAGAATACTTACATAGCAGGGAAAGCATATACTGTAAGAAACCCACCCTCTTAAAAGATAATTCCAGTTTGGGGGGATGCCCCTCATATATTTTTAGGTATTTCCACTTTAGGTTACTATTGTAAATGGAATTGAGTTCTTGATATGATTTTCAGTTTGGTGGTATTAGTGTATAGCAGAGCTACTGATTTGTGTGTACTGATTTTTTATCCTGAAACTTTACCAAATTCATTTTTCAAGTCTAAGAGTCTTTTGGAGGAGTCTTTAGAGTTCTCCAGGTGTCAGATCATATTGTCAGCATATAGATATAGTTTGATTTCTTCTTTTCCAATTTGGATACTCTTTATTTCTTTTTCTTGCCTGATCACCATAGCCAGGACTTCCAGGACTATGTTGAATAAGAGTGGTGAAAGTAAGCATCCTTTCCTTGTTCCAGTTCTGAGGGGGGATGCGTTCAACTTTTTTCCACTTAGGATGACATTTTCTATGTATTTGTCATATGCAGCTTTGGTTATTTTGAGGAATGTTCTCTTTATGCCTATCTTGTGGGAGTTTTTCCATGAATGAATACTGAATTTTATCAAATGCTTTTCCTGTGTCCTTTTAAATGATCCTATCATTTTTGTTTTTAACTCTGTTTATGTAGTGAATCAATTTATTGACTTGAACCCCCCCGCTTGCATCCCTGAGATAAAACACACTTGCTTGTGGTGAATTTTTTTAAATATGTTGTCAAATTCAGTTTACTAATATTTTGTTGAGAATTTTTGCATTTATATTGACAAGGGATATTGGTCTATAGTGTTCTTTTTTTGGTGCATCTTTTCTTAGCTTTGATATCAGAGTGATACTGGCTTCATAGAATGAGGCAGGGAAGAGTCCCTCCTCTTCAATCTTGTGGAATAGCTTCAGTAAAGGTGTTATTAGTTCTTCTTTGAAGGTCTGGTGGAATTCAGCTGTGAGTTCATAGGTCCTGGACTTTTTTTTTGATGGGAGACTTCTAATAACTGTTTCAATCTTGCTGCTTGTTATTGGTCTGCTCAGGGTTTATCTTTCTTCCTGATTCAAAGTTGGGAGGATGTATATTTGCAAGTATTTATCCATTTCCTCTAGATTGTCTAGTTTGTTTGCATAGAGCTGTTCATAATAGTCTTGGATTATCTTCTGAATTTCTGTCATATGAGGTTGCAATGTCTCCATTTTAATTTCTGATTGAGCTTATTTGAATTTTCTCTTTTGATTTTTTAATTAATCTAGCTAATGGTCTATCAATTTTGTTTATCTTTTCAAAAAATCAACATTTTATTTCATTGATCCTTTGTATTATCTTATTTCTATTTCATTTAGTTTTGCTGATTTTTGTTATTTATTCTCTTCTGCTAACTTTGGGTTTGTTTGAGTTTTTTGTTTTATTTTGTTTTGTTTGTTTGTTTTGTATTCCAGTTCCTTGAGATTTCATGTTCTGTTGTCAATATGTGATCTTTCAGTCTCATTAATGTAGGGCATACACACTATAAATTTTCCTCCAAGCACAGCTAACTCATTTCATTATTGTCATTTGTTTCAATAAATTTTTGAATTTTTTTCCTGATTTCATTGTTGACCCAAGGTTCATTCAGGAGCAAATTGTTTAACTTCCATGACTTTGTTGGATTTCACAAGTTTCTCTTGGAGCTAATTTCCAGTTTTATTCCACTGTGGTCTGAATAATTGCTTGATATGATTTGAATTTTTTTTTAATTTACTGAGACTTGATTTGTGGGCTATCATATGGTCTATTTAGGAGAATGCTCCATGTGCTGATGAGAAAAATGTATATACTGTAGTTTTAGGGTGAACTGTTCTGTAGATGTCTGCTAGTTCCATTTGTTCTAGGGTCTGGTAGAACTCCAGTGTTTCTTTGTTAACTTTCTGCCATGATGATCTACTGCTATCAGTGGAATGTTGAATTCTCCCATTATTACTGTATTGCTGTCTATCTCTTTAGGTCTAGCAGCATTTGTTTTATAAATCTGAGGGCTCTGGTGTTAGGTGTATATATATTTAAAATTGTTATGTCTTCTCATTTGAATGATTCATTTATTACTATATAATAGCCATCTTTGTCTTTTTTAATTGTTGTTAAAGTCTGTTTTATCTGATATCAGAATGATGACTTCAACTCATTTTTGGTTTCCATTTGCATAGAACATTTTCCCCCAACCTTTTACCTTGAACCTATAGGAGTTTTTGTGTACTAAATGGGTCTCTTGAAGGCAGCAGATATTTGGATTCTGTTTTTTTTTCAATCCATTCTACCAGTCTATATCTTTTTAGTGGGGCACTGAGGCCATTTACATTTAGAGTGAACAATAATATGTAAGTATTATACCACTCGTTATACTGGTTGTTATCTGGCTGCTATATTTATTATTTCTGCTCTGTTGTGTTAGTGTTCCACTGGTGTGTGAGCTTTATGATTTCCAGCATTTTTCTACTGGTGTTTTTCAAACTTGTTTCGATATGTAGAACTCCTTTGAATATTTTTTGTAGAGCCAGCCTAGTGGTGACAAATTCCTTTGGTGCTTGCTTGCCTGAGAAAGATTTAATTTCTCCTTCATTTATGAAACTTAGTTTTGTGGTATATAAAATCCTTGGCTGACCGTTGTTTTGTTTGAGAAGAATGAAGATTGGGCCTCAACCCCTTCTAGCTTGCAGGGTTTCCTCTGAGAAGTCTGCTGTTAATCTGATAGATTTACCTTTGTAAGTATTTGATACTTTTATCTCACTGCTCTTAAAATTCTTTCCTTCACATTAACTCAGCACAACCAGATTATTACATTCCTTGAAGATGAACTTTTTACAATGAATCTTCTGGGGCTTCTTTGAGCTTCTTGTATCTGGATGTTTAAATATTTGGCAAAGTCAGGGAAGCTTTCCTCCATTATTCCCTCAAATAGGTTTTCCAAACCTGTTGCTTTCTCTCCTTCAGGAACACTTATGATTCTTAGGTTCAGATATTTTACAAATTCTACAATTCTTGGGGATTTTGTTCCATTCTCTCATTTCTTTTTTCATTATTGTCTGGGTTAATTTGAAGCTTTGCCTTCAAGTTCTGAGATTTTTTTCTTGTCTGTTCTAGTCTACTGTTAGTACTTTCCACTACATTTTATACTTTCTTAAATGATTCTTTCATTTCCAGAATTCAGCTTATTTTCTTTCTTTCTTTCTTTCTTTTTTAAGTGTCTATATTTTGGGAGAATTTTTCACTGATATCCTGAATAGTGTTTTAAATTTCTTTTGTTGGTTTTCAACTATCTCCAGAATCTCATTGAGCAATTTTATAATCAACGTTTTGAATTCTATATCTGGAATTTCAAAGATTTTATTTGGGTAAGGGTCCATTGTTGAAAAGTTAGATGGTATTTTTGAGATGTAGGAAGACTTTTTTTTTATATATTGTCAAAATTATTTTTCTGGTTCCTTCTCTTATGGGTAGATTATTTCTTCTTATTTTAGGTTGGCAAGAGGTTGACGTAGGCACTGCAGGATTCTTTTGGTTATATGTATCCTTGGTGTGGTGAGTTTCTCAATTGCCAGCTATGTCTGTCTTGTGCTGGGTACCTGTACTGGCTCATGGCATTCTGAGTGGCCAGAGTGACTTGGAAGATGTTGTTACCTGGGGTCTTGGATCAGGCCTTTCCCAAATTAGCAAGTTTTTCTCCACTGTACTCTTCTTTCAAAATGTCTTGACCCTTCTTAGTCTTTTGTTATTTTGCATAAACTTTAAATTCAATGTGCCAAATTATTTTCTTTCTTTCTCTCTCTCTCTCTCTCCCTCTCTCTCTCGTTTTCTGCTCTCTCTTTATTACTCATTCACCAATAATCTTGTCGGTATTTTGGCTGGAAATGCATTGCATCTTTACATCAATATATGAAGAAGTGATTCATCTTGAAGATGCTAAATTACTCAATCCATGAATGATGTATATATCTCCATTTATTTACCTACTTTCATGTTTTTATTAAATTTTTATAGTGGTCTTCATAATGGTTTTCGTATCATTTATTAAATGTGTTCCTAGATACTTTACTATTTTGTATATATAATAAACGTATTTAATCATGTTACATTTGTTAATGGTTTGTTGCTAACATATAAAAATCCAATTGATTTTTAAACTTGGATTCATTTAAGGTCCTAATAATTTTAATGAGTTATCCAGACATTCTCTTTTATTTTTCTGTTTTAACAACCCTACTATCTATATAATTATAGTTTTAGTTTTCAATTCCCTAAAATTGTATTTCTTATTATTCTAAGGCTATACTGGCTAGGATCTCCAGGAACATATTGAAAAGAAATGATAGGAAAAGGCATTCTTTTATTTTTACTGATATTAAAATTCTATTACCAGTTATGATATTTGCTGTAAGTATCTTTTAGAAAACATTATAATATTCCTATATATTACTAGTGCTCTGAAACTTTTTAATATCATAAATCAGTATTGAATTGTAGTAAAATTGTTTCTGCATCTGAGATATGTTTATCATTTATTTACTAATACAATTTTGTTTATTACATGTACAGTATTTTCTAACATTAAAACATCAAGCATTTCTGAGAAACCCCATTTTACCATGATGTATTATCTTTTCATGAAGTGCTGCACTGGTTTTGGTAATATTTTGCTGAAATGGGTTAGTCTATGATAGTAAATTATATTTGTTGACTTTTAAAAATTTTTCTTTTCTGGTTTTTGTTCCAAAGCTATCTCAGCATCATAAGATACATTTTTAGAGTTGTTCTTTTTTTATGTTATTTAGAAGATGTTTTATTTGATTGAAATTATCTGTTCTTGAATATGTGTAGAGTCTCATTTATAAACTTGAGATTGTTCTTATTATTGGGGAAAAGATGGTTGACTACTGATTATAATTATTTAAGGTTATAGGAGTGTTATTGTGTAAGTTTTGTATAAAGATAAATTATTGAGAATATGTTCATTTTATATAAAAATCTAAATTTATTTGCATAAATTTGATCATAATATTCTTGTTATATTTTGAGTGCTACATTTTCAACTTTGTGAAAAAATTTTCTTAATGTTCTTGATATATTTTATTTTTAATCAGTATTGATCAAAGTTTATAAAGTTTGTAGATTTTTTCAAAAGAATCCAATTTTGTCTACATTAAGCTTCTCTGTTTTATCTATTTATTGATTTCAATATATCCTATTATAATTTTTTTCTTATTTTACTTTCTTTTTTTCTTTTCTTTGGTCTTTACTAATTTCTGAAGTTAGATACTTAATTCATTGATTTTCAACTTTTCTTTTATCTTTATATAAGCATTCAAATCAGTGCAATTTCCTTTAATTGCACAAGAGAAATAATGATTTAACCCGCAAATTACTTAGAAATGAGTTTTAAATTTATATATTAATTTTCTGTTATCATTTATAACTTACTTCCTCTGTTGTCATGAACTTTAAATGTATCAAGACTTGCTTTATGGCAGAGTAGATGGTCAGTTGCCACCAATGTTCTATGTGAGCTTGAGGACCATGTGTGTCCTCCAATTGTTGAGATTTAGTGTTTTGTGTAGATTGAGAATTCTTTGCTAGGTTATTAACTTTTCTCTATCCTTACTAAAATTTTTGTGTGCTGATTCTATCAAAAACTGAGAGTAGAGAGTTAAAAGCTTGTCATATGTCACTTTTTCTTACAGCCTGTACTTATTTCATGGTCATAATTTAAGACTGTTATTAAATTCATGTATCTTATTTCTTCCTAGGGAATTAGTGTTTTTCATTATAGACTGATACTATTTATCTAGTAGTTTTCTGCTTTAAATTTTAACTTGTTTTATACAAACACAGCATTATTAGCTTACATTATATTTAATATTTTTATGTTGTATCTTTTTGTAGCTATTTCTATAAAAATACTTTATATTTTTATTTTTCCATTTGTAATTATGTATAAATGTGTGTATAGTTTCATAGTACATATATATGTATATATGCATATGTATCTACATAACATGTATATACATGGATATGTATTATACATATATAGAAATAACATATGTGTGTGCACATATACATGTGTAGGCATAGGAATGCATACATGTGTATGCACATACATATGTGTATACATATATGAATCATTGGATATGTGTATCACCAATCTGATCATCTTTTCTCTTAGCTTAAAAAAGTCTGTTTAAATTTGATGTGCAAAAAAATTAAAAATAGAATAAAGCAAAATTGATATATAAGCTAATATATTTAGATTTATTTTTGATATCTTATTGTTGTATTTTTATTTTTTCCTATGTCTTTCTTTTTTATTTTTTTTTCTCTTTTGCCTCTCTCACAGAACTCTTGCTCCAATTACATTCTGGGTTTTTATCTGTGCCTTTATCTCTGTATCTGTGTATTAAGATTTCTTTTAATTAAACCAGAAAGAGTGAGAAAAGATTCATATAGGTTTTCTTTTCCTTTACATGGTCATTGTTCAATTACCTCCTTCAAAGGTAAAACCTAAGGTTTGGTAATTATCTGTGCCCAAATTTGAGGTTCTTAAATATATTTTTTCTGTGGAATTGTTTATTTCTTCATTTACATAGAGGTCATTTTTATATCTAATTAATGTGTGTGTGTGCATGTGTGATATATGGGCTAATACACAGATGGCCAACATACATTCAATGAGTTTTGGAAATTGCATATCCCAATGTAACCCCACCATCTTCATCACCTTGCAAGATTGCTTTTGGCCTTCTTTATCAATCTTTGCATCATTCTTAGAGGCAACCACTATTCTGACTTCTTTCACACATACCCGTTTTTCCTGTTTCAGAATTTTTTATAAATGAAATCACACAATACAATACCTCTTACACCTAGTTTTTTGAGGACATTATATTATCTTTGAAATTCATACTGTTGCACATATTAGAAGCTTATCATTATTACTGAGTAGTTTTCCATTGTATGAATATACCACAATTTATCTGTTTTTCTGCTAATGGACATTTGGGTTGTTTACAGCTTTGAGCTATTATAAATTTTTAAAAATTATGAACTTTAAAAAAAAATCTTTTCATGACTGTGTCTTTATGTCTCCATTTATGTAGAGCTGCTAAACCAACTTCCAAAGTAGAAATTTAACATTCTACCAATTTACATTCTCACTAGTAGTGCATAAAATTTCCCATTGTGTTGTATTCTTACCAATGTTTGTTATTTTCAATCTTTGCTTTTTTATTGTCACAAAATATATATAACATACAATTTAACCATTTTTAGTTGTACAGTTTAATGGTATTAAGTACATTCATAATATTGTGAAATCACCATCACTACTCCTCTCCAAAACGTTTTCAATACCCCAACCTTTTTCAATATTGCAATTTGAATCTATGTATCTGTTAAACAATGACTTGTCATTACCCCTTCCCTCTAACCTCTGGTAAAAACCATTCTGTCTCTATGAATTTTCCTATTCTATGTACCTTATATCAGTGGAATCATATAATATTTTTCCAGTAATGTTGGGTTTATTTCACTTAGCATGTTTTAAAGTTTTGTACACGTTGTAGCATTTATCAGAATTTCCTTACTTTTTAAGGCTCAATAATATTCACTGGAGTATATATGGTATTTTGTTTATCTAGTCATCTGTTGATAGAAACTTGGGTTGTTTCTCACCTTTGACAGTTTTGAAGAATGCTGCTATGAATTTGGATTTCTAAGTCTCTAGTTGAGACCATGTTATCAGTTCTTTTGGGTATATATTCAGAAGAGGAATTTCTGGATCATAGGGTAATTTTCTGATTAATTTTTTGAGGAACAGTCATACGACTTCCCACACAGCTGCATAGTCTTAATTCCCTCCAGCAATGCATGAAGTTTCCAGTTTCTCTACAACTTGTCAACACTTGTTATTATCTGATTTTTGTTTTTTTCAATAATAGCCATCCTAATAGGCATGAAATGGTAACTCATTGTGATTTTGGTTTGCATGTCCTTAATGACTAGTGATGTTGAACATATTTTCAAAAGCCTCTTGTGTATTTGCATCTCTTCTTTGAAGAAATGTCTATTCAATTATTTTACTCTATTTTAAGATTAATTTACTTTATTACTGTCATAAGATATATATATATGTATATATATATACATATATATATATTCTGGATGTCAATCTCTTATCAGATATAGAACTGGCAAATATTTAATCCCATTCTGTGGGTTTTCACTTGCTTTTTATTTTTTATTTTTATTTTTTGAGTCAAAATTTCACTCTGTTGCCCAGGCTGGAGTGCAGTGGCATGCTCACAGTCACCTCACCCTCAACCTGCTGAACTCAGGTGATCCTTCCACCTCAGTCTTCCAAGTAGCTGGAACTGCAGGTGCGCGCTACCATGTCCAGCTAATTTTTTTTGATTTATTGTAGAGACGATGTCTTACCAAGTTGCCCAGGCTGGTCTCGAACCCCTGAGCTCAGGCAATTCTCTCTCCTTGAGCTCCCAAAGGGCTGGGATTACAGGCTTGAGGCACTGCACCAGGCCCACTTTTTTGATAGTATCCTAAGATACACAAAAGTTTTAAATTTTTATGAAGTCCAAGTTATCTATTCTTTCATTTCGTAATCTGTGCTTTTGGTGTCATATCCAAGAAATCATTGTCAAATTCAATGTCATGTATGCCTTTCCCTAAGTCTTCTTTTAAGAGTTTTAGCACTTACATTTAGTTCTTTGAAGCATTTTGAGTGAATTTTTGTATTGGTGTATAGTAAGCGCCCAAATCTTTTTTTTTTTCTATGTAGCTATCCAGTTTTTCCAGCAACATTTATTGATAAGGCTGTTCTTTCCCAATTATGTCAACCTTTTCAAACCTTTTGTCATTCTAGTAAGCCTATGCCAGTAACACTTTCTGAATTTTATTTTTATTTCTTTGACTAATACTACTGAGCACTTTTATGTGTTCCTATTGGACATTTCTATAAATTTCTTTATAAATTTCCCATTCAAATTTTTTTGTATATTAGTGAGTTCATTTCTATTTTTGTATTGGATTATAGGACTTTTATATATGTTCTGAATGCAAGACTTCTTTTAGTTATAAGTGTTATAAATATTTTTTTCCTAGTCTGAGATTTGCTTATTCATTTTCTTAATGGTATTTTTTTAATTGACAGGTTTAACTTTGACTACGTTCATTTTATCTATTTTTTTCTTTTGTAAATGGGTTTTCTGAATTAAGTTCTTAAAAACTTTTCTGTGCCATGCTGTCATGAAAATTTTCTCTTATGTTTTCTATAAGAAGGTGTATAGTTTTATATTTTACATTTTTATCTATGATATATCTTGAATCAATTTGTCTGTATCATATGAGATGTTAATGGAGGTTCACCTTTTCTACATAGATGATCAGTTTTCACAGAGCCATCTATTGAAAAGACTTGTCTTTCTTCGTTAGATTGTTCCAATTCTTTATTTATAATCAATGGACTATAGAAAGGGTCTTTTATGATCTCTCTATTCTTCTCAATGTTTTTTTTTCTTTTATTTTTTTAAATGTAAAATACTGTCTTGATTGCTGGTGCTTGATTACAATAAGTTTTGAAATTAGGCAGTTTGAATTTAGCTCTTTTTTTACCAAGACTATTTGGCTATTTGAGGTGCTTTGAAGGTCCATAAAGTTTTTACAAGTAGCATGTCTATTTCTACTGAAAAATTTTCTATATTTTGACTGGGATTGCACTGAACCAATAGATCAAATCAAACAAAATTTCTTTTTTTTTAAATCAATATTTTTTATTATGATATTGTGGGGTACAGTTAAGGGTTAGTTATACAAATATGCTTCATTCAGGCCCCCTTGTTGATAACAGGTGTCTCCCCATCCCCAGACAGATGTTTACTACCATTAGTTCCATTCCCCTCCCCCCCATAGTTTCCTACCACTGTCAGTCATTTTCTTATGGTAGTGCATTGGATGATAACGGTCCACTATATGAGTGAGAACATGTAATACTCAGATATTTGATTCTGTGAGAGGTCACTCATTATTATAGACTCTAGTTCCATCCAAGTTGCTGCGAAATTCATGTTTTGTTCTTTTTTATGGCTGCATAGTATTCCATCATGTATTTGTACCACATTTCTTAAATCTAGTCCTCTTTTGTTGGACAGCATGGTTGCTTCCCGGTTCTTGCTATGTGAACAATGCTGCAATAAACATTCATGTGCAGGTATCTTTTTGATAGAGGGATTTGAGTTCTCTCTCTTTGATAGAGGGATTTGAGTATATTCCCAGTAGGGGGATTGCAGGGTCATATGGGAGGTTGATGTTTAGAGCTTTTAGGAATCGCCACACTGCTTTTCACAGAGGTTGCACTAGTTTACGCTTCCATCAACAGTGTAGAAGTGTTCCTTTTTCGCCACACCCTCTCCAGCAGCTGTTATTCTTTGAGTTGTTGATAATTGCCATTCTGGCTGGAGTTAGGTAGTAACTCAGTGTGGTTTTGATTTGCATCTCCCTGATGATTAGTGAGGTTGAGCATTTCTTCATGTGTCTGTTGGCTGCTCAGATGTCTTCCTTTGTGAAGTGTCTGTTCATATCTTTTGCCCATTTTATAATGGGGTTGTTTGTTTTTTTCTTTTCAGCACGTTTGAGTTCCTTGTAGATCCAAGATGTTAAACCTTTGTCAGACCTGGTGTTGGCAAATGCTTTTTCCCAGTCTGTAGGCTGTTTCCCTAATCTCTTGATGGTTTCTTTGACTTTGCAGAAGCTTGTCAGTTTAATGAGGTCCCACTTGTTTATCTTATCCCTTATGGCCTGTGGGTTTCAGGTTTTGTTCAGGAATTGGATGCCAGTTCCAATTTCCATGAGGATATGTTCTTCATTTTCTAAGGTTCTTATGGTTTGAGGTTTTACATTTAGGTCTCTGAT
>NW_007060560.1:0-1016 GCF_000164805.1 Carlito syrichta | reverse complement strand
ATTTATCAAAAGCTTTCTGCATCTAATGATATAATCATGTGGTTTTTGTTTTGACATCTGTTGATGTATTTAATTACATTTATGGTTTTTATGAATGTTGAACCAGCGTGCATCCCAGGGATGAAGCCTACTTGGTCATGATGGATGATTTTTGAGATGTGTTGTTGAATCCAGTTTGCTAGAATCTTGTTGAGAATTTTAGCATCTATTTTCATCAAATATATTGGGCTGTAGTTCTCTTTCTTTGTTGGATCTTTACCTAGCTTGGGTATTAATGTGATGTTAACTTCATAAAATGATTTGGGGAGGGTTCCATCTTTCTCAATTGCCTGAAATACCTTCAGTAGGATTGGAATCACCTCCTCCGTAAATGTCTTGTAGAATTCTGCTGGAAAGGCATCTGGTCCAGGGCTTTTTTTTGTAGGTAGTTTTCTTATTACATAGTCAATTTCCTTGATTATTATTTGTCTATTTAGGGTCTCAATTTCTTCTTGTTTCAACCTAGGCAGGTTGTGTGATGACAGAAAGTCCCCCATTTCCTTGAGGTTTTAAAGTTTGTTTCCATACAAGTGTGTGTAGTAGTCTCTAATGATCTTTTGTATTTCTTCAGGGTCAGATGTGACTTCATCTTTTGTGTTTCTGATTGTGCTTATTTGGGGTTTTTCTTTCTTTTTCTTGGTTAGTCTAGCTAGGGGACCATCGATCTTGTTTATACTTTTTAAGAACCAGCCTTTTGTTTCATTGATTTTTTGTATTGTCTTTTTGTCTTCTATGTCCTGGATTTGGGCTTTTATTTTGGTGATCTGGATTCTTCTGCTGAAATTAGGATTTTTGTGGTCTTGCTTTTCCAGCTTCCTTAGGTGGTTTGTTAGGCTGTGAATTGGTGCTCCTTGCATTTTCTTCATGTGCGTTTGTAGGGATATATATTCCACTCTTACTATAGCTTTCATGGCATCCCAGAGATTCTGGTAAGATGTTTCTTCATTTTCATTTGTTTCCAGGTATCTTTTGATCTC
>NW_007060559.1:0-803 GCF_000164805.1 Carlito syrichta | reverse complement strand
TCTCTGACATCACACAACCTACCTAGGTTGGAACAAGAAGAAATTGAGACCCTAAATAAACCAATAACAATCAAGGAAATCGACTACGTAATAAGAAAACTTCCTACAAAAAAAAAGCCCTGGACCAGATGGCTTTCCAGCAGAATTCTACAAGACATTTAAGGAGGAGCTGATACTAATCCTACTGAAGGTATTCCAGGCGATAGAAAAAGATGGAACACTCCCCAAATCATTTTACGAAGCCAACATCACATTGATATCCAAGCCAGGTAAAGATCCAGCAAAGAAAGAGAACTACAGGCCAATATCTTTGATGAACATAGATGCTAAAATTCTCAACAAGATCCTAGCAAGCCAGATTCAGCAATACATCTCAAAAATCATCCATCATGACCAAGTAGGCTTCATTCCTGGGATGCAAGCCTGGTTCAACATTCATAAAACCATAAATGTTATTAAATACGTCAACAGATGTCAAAACAAAAACCACATGATTATATCATTAGATGCAGAAAAAGCTTTTGATAAAATCCAGTACCACTTCTTGATAAAAACCTTTGAACATCTAGGCATACGGGGAACATACCTCAAAATAGTAAAAGCCATCTACGAGAAACCCACAGCGAGCATACTCCTAAATGGACAAAAATTAGAACTATTTCCCCTGAAAATTGGAACAAGACAAAGATGCCCACTCTCACCCCTCCTGTTCAACATAGTATTGGAAGTCCTGGCTCGAGCATTCAGAGAATAGAAGGCAATCAGGGGTATCCAAATAGGAAAAGAGGAAGTCAAGTTATCTC
>NW_007060558.1:0-568 GCF_000164805.1 Carlito syrichta | reverse complement strand
CGGAGCCCAGCAGGTCGAGGCTGCGATGGCCGGGAGTGGCCACTGCACTCCAGTCTGGGCTACAGAGTGAGACTCCAACTCAAAAAAAAACAAAAACAAAAACAAAAAAAGAAATGCGATTGTCTTTTGCACATTTATTTTATATCCTGAGACTTTGCCAAAGGCCTTTATCAGTGAAAGGAGATTTTAGACAGATTCTCTTGGGTTTTCAAGGTACATGATCATGTCATCTGTAAAGAGAGATAATTTGACTTCCTCTTTTCCTATTGGATGCCCCTGATTGCCTTCTCTTCTCTGATTGCTATAGCCAGGACTTATAATACTATATTGAACAGGAGAAGTGAGAATGGGCATCCTTGTTCCAGTTTTCAGGGGAAATGGTTCCAATTTTTGTCCATTTAGGCGTATGCTGTCTGTGGGTTTCTCATAGATGGCTTTTTACTACTTTGAGGTATGTTCCCCATATGTCTAGATGTTCGAGGTTTTTATCAAGAAGGGGTACTGGATTTTATCAAAAGCTTTTTCTGCATCTAATGATATAATCATATGGTTTTTGTTTTGACATCTG
>NW_007060557.1:2741-8999 GCF_000164805.1 Carlito syrichta | reverse complement strand
CCAGGCAGCACATTTGGTTCCATGTTTTTGCTATGTGGATAGTGCTGCAATAAAAATGCATGTGCAGGTATCTTTTTTGTAGAGTGATTAAAGTTCCTACAGGTAAATTCCCAGAAGAGGGATGCATTATCGTATGGAAGGTCAATTTCTAATTCTTTTAGAAATACCCACACTGTTTTCCATAGAGTTTGAACTAGTTTGCATTCCTGCCAACAGTGTAGAAATGTTTCCTTTTCTCCACATCCTTACTAGTATCTATTTTTTTGTGTTATTAATGATGACCATAGAGTTAGATGGTATTCCAATGTGGTTTTGATTTGCATTTCTCTGATGATTAGTGAGGCTGAGTATTTTTTCATGTGTCAGTTGGCTACTTGCATGTCTTCTTTTGAGAAGTGTCTATTCATGTCTATTGCCCACTTTTTAATGGGGCTTTTTTTTTCCTTTCAGCACATTTAAGGTTCTTTTAGATCCTGGATGTGAGGCCTTTGTCAGAAATTCATTTGGCAAATATTTTTTTCCATTCCATGGGCTGTCTTCCCACTCTCTTGATGGTTTCTTTTGCTTTGCAGATGCTTTTCAGTTTGATGAGGTCCCACTTGTCTATCTTATCTTTTATGGCATGTTCTTTTGGGGTTTTGATCAGAAATTCGTTGCCTATTCTGATTTCTATAAGGGTGTGTCCTGCATTTCTAAGATTCTTAAAATTTGGATTTCATATTAAGATCCTTGATCTATTGGGAGTTGATTTTTGTATATGATGATTGGGTAGGGGTCCTGTTTCATTCTTCTACAAGTTGTCAGCCAGTTTTCCCAGCATCATTTCCTGAATAGGTTCTCTTCCTCCCATTGGTTGTTGGTGAAGGTTTTTGTCGAAGTTGATTTGGTTGAGAAATTGAGGTTTTTCTTCTGGAATCTCAATCCTGTTCCGTTGGTCTATACATCTGTTCTTGTACCAATACCAGGATGTTTTCATTATTATAAACTTATGATAAAATTTAAAGACTGGAAATGTGATATTTCCTACTTTGTTTCTTTTGCTAAGAATTGTTTTGACTATTTGTGGTCATTTATATTTCTAAATACATTTCTGTATTGTCATTTCCAGATCTGAGAAGAATTATGGTGGCAATTTAATGGGTATAGTATTGAATCTGTAGATGACCTTTGGCACGATGGACATTTTAGCAATATTAATTCTTCCAATCCACGGACATGGAATATTTTTCCACTTGTTTGTGTCATCTTTCATTTCTTTGAGCTGTGTTTTATAGTTTTCATTGTAAAGATCATTCACTTCTCTGGTTAGGAAAATACTGAGGTATTTCATTTGTGTGTGTGTGCGTGTGCGTGTGCGTGTGTGTGTGTGTGTGTGAATGGGATTGTGCTTTTTATTTGGTTCTCTGCTTGTTTGTTTTTGCTATATAAGAATGCAACTAACTTTTGCACATTGATTTTGTACCCTGATTCTTTGCCAAAGTCCTTTCTCTGTGCAAGAAGGTTCTAGACAGATTCTCTTGAATTTTCAAGGTATAGAACCATATTGTCAGTAAAGAGGAATAACTTGACTTCTTCTTCTTTTCATATTTGGATACCCCTGATTTCCTTCTCTTGTCTGATTTCTTTAGCTAGGACTTCCAACACTGTGCTGAACAGGAGGGGTAAGAGTGGGGAGTCTTGTCTTGCTCACGTTTTCAGGGGAAATGCTTCCAATTTCTGTCTGTTGAGCAATATGTTGGTTGTGGGGTTATCATAGATGACTCTTACTATTTTGAAGTGTGTTCTCACTATGCTCAGGTGTTTGAGGGTTTTTATCAAAAAGAGATGCTGGATTTTATCAAAAGCTTTTTCTGCATATAATGATATAATCCAGTGGTTCTTGTGTTTTTTAAATCTGTTGATCTATTTAATGCCATTTATGGTCTTGTGGATACTGTACCAGCCCTGCATCCCAGGGATGAAGCCTACTTGGTCAAGGTGGATGATTTTTGAGATAAGTTGTTGGATCCAATTTACTAGAATCTTGTTGAGAATTTTTGCATCTATGTTAATCAGGGATATTGGACTGTAGTCCTTTCTCTTTGTTTGATCTTTACTCACTTTGGGTATCTGTGTGATGTTAACTTCATAAAATGATTTGGGAGGAGTTTTGTCTTTCTCTACTGCCTAGAATACTTTCAATAGGATTGGAATCAGTTCCTCCTTGTGTGTTTTGTATAATTCTGCTGGAAATCCGTCTGGTTCAGGGCCTTTTGTGTAGGTAGTTTTCTTATGACAGAGTTAAGTTTCTGGGTTGTTATTGGTCTATATAGAATCTCAATCTCTTCTTGTTTCAATCTTGGGAGGTCATGTGATATTAGAAATTCGTCTCTTTTTATAGGTTTTCGAGTTTGTTTCCACACAGGTGTGCATAGTAATCTCAGATAAGCTTTTGTATTTGTTTGGGGTCAGTGGTGACTTGATCTTTTGCATTTATGATTGTGTTTATTCGGGTTTTTCTCTCTTTTGCTTGGTCATTCTGGCTAGGAATCTGTCACTCTTGTTTATTCTTTCAAAGCACCAGTTTTTTGTTTTGTTGATTTTTTTCCTGTGATGTTTTTGTCTGCTTTGTCCAGTATTTGAGCTTTTATTTTGGTTATCTGGATTCTTCTGCTGAAGTTAGGGTTTTGGTGGTCTTGCCTTTCCAGCTTCTTTATGTGATTTGTTAGACTGCCGACTTGCTCTCTTTCTATTTTCTTGATGTGTGTTTATGGAGATATAAATACCCCTCTTAGTACTGATTTCATGGCATCCCAGAGGTTTTGGTAAGATGTTTCTTCATTTTCATTTGTTTCCAGGAATCTTTTAAGTCTGTTTGATTTCTATGTTAACCCAGCAATCATTCAGCATTATACTGTTTAGTGTCAATATATTTGTGGGTTCGGGGGAAATTTGTTGGTATTGATGTTTTTTTTAATTCCACTGTTTTCTGAGAAAGTGTATGGCAGTGCTCAAATCTTGTGAAATTTGTTTATGCTTGATTTATGGCTGAGGATGTGGTCAGTCTTGGAATATGTTCATGAGTAGAATGTATATTCTGTGGTTATTGGGTGGAGTGTACTGTAGATATCCACTAAGTCCCTTTGGCCAAGCATCATGTTGAGGTTCTGGATCTCTTTGTTAAATTTTTCCTCAATGATCTATCTAGGGTAGTTAGTGGGATATTAGAGTCCCCATCTATGATAGTGTTAGAGTCAGTGTCTTTTTTTAGTTTACTTAGTAGCTGCTTTGTAAAAGCTTGTCTTCCTGTGTTGGGTGTATATATGTTTGGGATGGATATTTCTTGTTGACAGAATGAACATTTTATCATTATGTAGTGTACTTTTTAAATTTTTGGTAGCTTAAATTGTTTTGTCTGGTATTAAGAGCATGACTCCTGATTTCTTTTGTGATCAGTTCACCTGAAAATTTGTTTTCCATCCTCTAACTTTGAGTCTGTGGATGTTCTTTGTGATGAGATGAATTTCCTTGAGGCAGAAATTTACTGACTATGTGTTTTTATCCAGTTTGCCATTCTGTGTCTTTTCAGTGATGCTTTTAGTCCATTCACATTCAGGCAGATTGTTGAAATGTGAGAATTTTTCCCTGATATGATGCTCTTATAAGGCTGTTTTGTTTTGATTTAGCTTTTGTGTTCTTTTACATGTCTGTTTTTATTTTTTGAGTATGCCATGTGTTCTGCTGCTTCTGTGTTTGTTTGTGATCTTGTGAAGGATATGGTCTTTCTATTGTTTATTTTTTCTCTTGTTCACAGCACCTTTTAAGCATCTCCTACATAGCTGATTTTGAAGCAGCATATTCTCTTAGGGGTTAGATGTCTGGGAACGATTTCAGGTCTCCATCTCTGATGAAGCTTAGCTTGGCTGGGTAGGAAATTCTTGGTAGAAATTGCTTATCTTTGAGAACGTTAATGATTGGGGTCTAATTCCTTCTGACCTGTGGTATTTCTGCAGATAAATCTGCAGGAATTCTGATTGATCTCCTCCAGTAGGTAATCTGACCTTTTTCCTTTACTGCCTTTAGGATGTTTTCTTTTATACCACTTTTATGTGCCTAGGGGTTGGTCTACTCACAAGATGTCTTTCAGGGGTTCTCTTTCAATTTCATATATTCTGATCAGATGTAGGTTTGGATTCTTGATAAAATTGCACATCTCTTAGAGAGTTTCCTCTTTCTTCGTGAGTGTTTTTTCTATATTTTTAACAGATTGCGTTAATTCCCTATTTTGGTCTTCCAGTTCTGTGATTCTTTCTTCTGATTGGTCAAGTCTGCTTCCCGTGCTTGTTAGTTTGTTGTTTATTTCTTGGAAGAAGTTCTTTATATCAGTTATTTCTAAGTATGTTTTCTGGAAACTGTCTAGTTCTGACACAATTTCATTTTGTTTTAGCCCTTGCATTTCTTGGCTTTATTCGTTCTGTCTAACAATTTTTGGATCTCTTTAAGTACCTTCTGGGTACTGTCCTACGGGGAGATGGGCAAGGTTTGGGCCTCAGTAGCTGTTCTTTCTAGCACTGACTCTTTGCTGGGACTCTGCTAGTTAGTGACAGTTTTTTGTTGTTGGAGTTTTTTTTAATTTGTAGTAGTTCTCTTATCTTTCTCTTTAATTCCATTGCTCAGTAGAAAATGGAGAAGCAGTAACTTATGATATGTGCTCTACCTTCTGTTCTTCCTTGAACCAGGGTTCTAAAGTTTGTTCAATTAAGAAGTAGGACTGGGGGGTGGATTGTAGTGTTGTTTCCTTACAATTTTGAACACTTAGTAGGGGGTGGAATTGCTGCAAGAATTCTGAACCTGTTGGTAGGTCATAACATTTGCTATCTGAGGAATGGGCCACTTGGGACTTTTCATCTCTGCTCAGCATGACCTTACAGTGGGTCTTCTTGCATAGCCCCTGAGTCCAAGCCATGATACAAGAGGGAAAATAGAGAAAGGAGGAGAAAGAAAAAGATGAAAGAAAAATAAAGAAAAGAATCATTAAAAAACAGAGAAAGAACAAAGAAAGAGAAACAGAAGAAGAAAAGAAAAGAGAAAACCAACCAACAAAAAGCAACCAAACAATATAATCAAACAAACAAACCAATGCCCCCCCCAAAAAAAGTTGATAAAGTGTTCTCAGCTTTAATATATCTCTTTGTCGGGGGCTTCCTCTTGTGATGGGTTCTGCGACTGCTGGGCTGTTACTTCAGGTTCCCTATTTGCTGTTGGAACTTAGGATATTAGTATCGTCACCCTTATTGCCTGCAATTGGTAGCCATCACATGCCCTTGTAAGGTAAGGGAGGTTGAATAACAACACAGTGTCTCTTAATATCTCACTCCCTTCCTCCTCTCCCAGTTTTGTAACAGCTCCCAGGCATTCAATTCATGGCAGTGGAATGAGGCCTCCTGTCTTTGCTCTGCCCTCCTGATCTCTTTCACTTGTTGCTAGGGTTGGGAAGGAGACTCTTAGGCACTCACCACCCTCCTTCTCAGGCAGTTATGCTGTCTGCATCTGACATCCAGCAGCTGGCTCAGGGTGGATGGTGGATCATCTGGGATTCCACATCTGCTGTTACCTGCCAGGGTTTATGTACTGGCATAATGCTCTCTGAGGTTACAAAGAGCAGCCCAATGCAACACAGATACAGCACCTGGTCTCAAGATGCAGTTCTGTTGTTCTGCAGAGGCTGCCCTTGAGCACTTCTTTGTCTAGATGTTAAGGAGTCTCCTCAGTTTATCTGCTGGCTGTTGTTCCTGTCTCCAATGGAGTCTATAGCTCCCTCTCCAGCAGTTATTACAGTCTCTGGATCTCAGGATCTGGTATCAAGGCTCTGGAAGCCAGTCTAGGCTTGGGGTGGATTCTCCCTATGTTTCCTGGGGACTCTGCTTGCTACACTCCCTCCATGGCCCTTGCTGCCAGCATTCAGCCTGTAACTGTGGTGTTGGGGTCAGCAATTACTGCAGCAGTTCTTCCTGGGAAAAGCTCTGCTGATTTTAGAAAATGGCACTCAGCTTCTGTATCATGGGAAGCTCCAGGGTCCAAGCAGAGTAGCTATGGCACCAATGGCTTCACTCGGAGGGCCCTGGCCTCTTGCTCTTGAGTCCCCACTTAGTCAGCCTCTCATACTCCCACTTGCACATAGCAACACATGCAGAATTGTCCACACAATTACAATACTGGGTCTTGTGCAATACAACTGGCTATGCTGCCTCTCCCAAAATCCTCGTGACATTATTAAAG
>NW_007060557.1:0-1554 GCF_000164805.1 Carlito syrichta | reverse complement strand
TCCCCAGACAGATATTGACTACCATTAATCCCACCACCCTTGCCCTCCCTGCCCCCCCACAGATTCCCACCACTGTCAATCGTTTTCTTATAGTATTGTGATAGATGTTCAAGGTCCACTATGAGTGGGAACATGTGATACTCAGATCTTTGTTTCTGTGAGAGATCTCTCAGTATTATAAACTCTAGTTCCATCCAGGTTGCTGGAAATCTTAAAAGGCAACATTCTCTGTTATTTTTAATAGATGATGCATTGAGGCAAGTGACCAGCAGCAACCGTGGGTGCCTTTCTGATGCTCAATCCTGCATGTTATAATAACCATTTGCAAAGAGGTAAAATGGATTCACATTTCATTTTCTGAACTGACCACACTCCTGTGACACTACCAACAACTGGATGATGTAAATCACAAGACTGCTATAAGCAACCTGACTCTGCAGGAATAGAGCCAAAGCATAACTTGCACCCAAAATAACAGAACACTTCTTATACTTACCATGGGCTTGTTTTTTTCATTTGCACAAAAGATAACCATGAAGATTATAGTGTTTATACTGGCTAGTTCTTGCAGTGATAAAGTGAGGAAAATCCTGACTTACCTATTACCTACACGTGTAAAGGAATGGGCAGTGATGATCTTCAACCTCATGCCTATATTTCTAACCAAGAAGACACTAAGCAAGACAGCTTCAATTGCATCCACATATTTGGGTGTGATGCATTTAAAAAGCAACACCACAAATTTCTTCCGTAAGATGATGTATCAACAGCCAGCACAAGTGACTGTGATTTAATGTTGACTTAAACATCCAGTGTGGTAGCAGCTCGATTGTCAGGAAATTGCAAAAGACTAGATCTGAAGTTATTTTTAATAGATGATGCATCGTGGCAAGTGACCAGTAGTGACTATGGATGCATTTCTAATATGAAATTCTACACATTATAATAACAATCTTCAGAAGAAAAGGGGATTCCTGTTGTTTCCTGTACTCAAGATGCTCTTTTAAAACCATCAACAACATCCAGGAAATTTTATAAAGAAGTTTGCTTCCTCTCGCCAATTCCTCCTCCCTTACAAACATAACGCGATTGAAACTGTAGAAATAAAGTCTTAGCTGGAGTGTGGTCTCGTGGCTGTTTCTTTGGTGACTTGCTGATCATGTTGGGATGAGGCTCTGGGCTGTATTGAGAAAAGGGGAGGGCTCTCAAACTGGAGAGATGCTCTGAGTTGGAGCAAGAGATCTCTGTGGGGTCTGAGGTGCTGAGGTTTGCGAGCCTGCACGCATTGACGAAAACAAGGTTTCAGAGGAGGGAATTCTGGAGTTTACCCTGGTGATATGTAAGAACTTCTTACCTGACTGAGGGAAGCTCCAGGTTCCAGGGGGGAGTAAGTCTAAATGATTTGTCTTTGAAAGGGCATTTTTTTTTGAGTTGGAGTCTCACTTGACCACCCAGACTGGAGTGCAGTGGCCGCTCCCGGCCACCACAGCCTCGCCTGCTGGGCTCCGGCGATCCTTCCTCCTCAACCTTCCAAGTAGCCGGAATTACAGGCAT
>NW_007060556.1:0-360 GCF_000164805.1 Carlito syrichta | reverse complement strand
GGAATGTAAGGCAGTGAAATGAAATGTAATAGAATGGTATGGAGAGGAATGGAATGGACTACAATGGAGAACAATGGAGTGGAATTTAATGGAATAGAACATAGAGGAATGGAAGAAAATGGAGAGGAATGGAATGGAATGGAATGGAGTGGAGTGGAGTGGAATGGAGAGGAATGAAATAGGGATTGATGGAATGGAATGGAATATAGAGCAATTCAATCGAATGAAATGGAGAGGAATGGTATGGAAGGGAGAGGAATGGAATGGAAAGAAGTGGATTGGAATGGCATGATGTGGAATGGAATGGTATGGAATGGAATGGATGGGAGAGGAATGAAATGGAAGGAGAGGAATGGATTG
>NW_007060555.1:0-943 GCF_000164805.1 Carlito syrichta | reverse complement strand
CGGGCTCAGGCAATCCACTCACCTCAGCCTCCCAAAGGTGCGGGATTACAGGCTGAGCCACTGAGCCCGGCTCTGACGTCTATTTCTACCACATCTGCCACATGAAGGAACAGCAGAAGAGCTTCATCAGGTCATCATGGAGTCAGGGGTCACTTTACAGAATTGCTCTAGCTGGGCCTTGAGTCAAGTAAACTGCCAGCACCTCTCCCCTGGCCAGAAGCAAACTTCCCAGAAGGGCTAAGGTGTGCCTTCCCTTGGGCTGACCTTCCGTCACCCCAGGACAGTTACAGAAGGCCCACAGTGTGCAAACTCCATGCCAGGCTTGGGGAGAGACACCTGATAAAAACCAGGACCTTCTCTATACATCAAAAAAATCTGAGGAAAAATAAATAAATCTAAGTTTAAAACAGCTCATGTAGGCCGGGCTCGGTGGCTCAGCCTGTAACCCCGTGCTTTGGGAGGCCGAGGTGAGTGGATTGCCTGAGCCCGCGGGTTCGAGACCCTTCTGGGCAACTTGGCAAGCCCTCATCTCTACAATAAATCAAAAAATTAACCAGGTGTGGTACTGCGTGCCTATAGTTTCAGCTACTTGGAAGGCTGAGGTGGAAGGATTGCCGAAGCCCAGCAGGTCGAGGCTGCAGTGGCCGGAAGCATGCCACTGCACTCCAGTCTGGGCGACAGAGTGAGACTGCACCTCAAAAAAAAAAATTCATTAACTCATTCCCTTAATTAATATTTATTGAGTACCTATGATGTGTTGGTCACTCTAGTAGGGAACTGTGTAAAAAAGTGAATTGTAGCCGGGCTCAGTGGCTCAGCCTGTAATCCCATACTTTGGAAGGCTGAGGTGAGTGGATTGCCTGAGCCCGCGGGTTCAACACCCGCCTGGGCAACTTGGCCAGACCTCATCTCTACAATAAATCAAAAATTAGCCGGGCATGGT
>NW_007060554.1:0-2219 GCF_000164805.1 Carlito syrichta | reverse complement strand
GTGATGAAATAAAATAATTGAAATAAAATTTCTCTGGATGTGATCAATAATAGCAAAATAAAATACAGTAGAAGAAAATACTCAGGATTATGAAGATATAGCAATATAATCTACTTAAAACAAAGAGAACCAAAATAAGACTGTTGAGGGTAACAAGCAGTCAACTGTGAAAATATATTAAATTTCTTTCATATAAATAATAAAAGTCTTACAATAAAAGGAGACAGCAGTAAAAACAAATAAGTATTTGAATAACAAAGATCAAATTTCATGAAAACTGTAAGCAGATGTCCAGGAAGCTACCCACATCTTCAGTAGAAAAGCAAAAAAGCACCATGACCTGAGACATCATAAATATATCACAGAAAACCAGTGATAACTGGTTCTAAAGTTCTTTCAAAGTGTAATATAATCATATTAGGCAAGAAAAATTGATCAGTGAATTCTTAGTATAACATATACTAACATATTAGTATCTTAATTATGTATATTATATAACATCATAGTAATATATTAGGATGACCAGTAATATACAAGTCCATTATTTTGTGTATGTGCACACATGCATGCAAAATATCAGGCCTATACAAGAGTGTGTAGAAAGTATACATCATTAAATTGAAAGACCAGGCGCAGTGACTCAGTTTATAATCCCAGCATTTTGGGAGGCTGGGGTGAGAGAATTGCCTGAGCTCACATGTTCCAGACCAGTCTGGGCGACTTGGCAAGTCCTCGTCTCTACAATGAATCAAAAAAATGACCTGGGTGTGGTGGCACGTGGCTGTAGTTCCAGCTAATAGAAGTCTGAGGTGGAAGGATCGCCTGAGCCCAGCTGGCTGCAGTGGTCGTGAGCATGCCACTGCACTCCAGCTTGGTACCAACAACAAAAAATTGAAAATCCATGAAGTCACCACTTAGTACAAGTAATAGAAAACTTCTTTAAAATATTCACCTCATTCCCCCCACGTTTATTATTTTCTTACATTTGAGGCTTATAATTAATCTATTTTTATTAAATTTTTGTTCTCCATAGATACCACATGTAGGTAGTGTATTATTGAAATTCATAAAGAAAACATGGAATTATATACACTCATCTGGAACCTACATCTACATTATGTTTTTAAGCTCTATAAATAATAATTCTGCATGCAATTTACCTTAACATGTATGCAATTCATTTAGATATTCATTTTTCTGATAAATAGCAAAATATAAAAAAGAAAACAAACGAGTTTTTTGATTAATTTATTTTTGTTACATGGTATACTTAGTGTTTTCTAAACTTCTTCTAGGTATTTTGCTCTGTGAAAGTGTAGGTAAATAGTTCATTGATTATATTGAAAAAATATTTTTTTATTTTTTATTATATTTATTTTTAAGTTGGAGTCTCACTCTGTCATCCAGACTGGAGGGCAGTGGCTGCTTCCGGCCACTGCAGCCTCGACCTGCTGGGCTCCGGCGATCCTTCCACATCAGTCTCCAAGTAGCTGGAACTACAGGCACACGCTACCACGCCCGGGTACTTTTTTGATTTTCTGTAGAGATGAGGTCTTGCCAAGTTTCTCAGGCGGGCCTCGAACCCGCGCGCTCTGGCAATCCACTCACCTCGGCCTTCCAAAGCACGGGGATCACAGGCTGAGCCACCGAGTTCGGCAAGAAATATTTTTTAAAGATCATGTATGAATTTAGACTGTATCTCAAAAGTATTGATCTCTTAGATAAGATCAAATGTATATACCACAGTATTCTTTATCTTGAGGGCACGTGACTATACATGTATATGCATGTAGCACACGTGTACATGTGTATTTGTTTTTGGAGGTGTTTTCTAAATAGGAAGAGGCAATGAACAACCATGTTGTTCTTTCAGACTTGATCCCCAAAACTTTTTCTTTCTTCCTTTTGTGGTGGAATCTAGGAAAGAAAATATTGTCATTAATAGAAGCTGTAATAATGACACATGAATATAAGAACTTTCTACTTGAAAATTAATCTATGGGATTTTTGGCTGTGTCTATTACCAAAATCGCTACTCTTTAATCATAAAACACAAACAAGGAAATATGATCCTTGTCTGTCCCGCAGGTCTAGCTCATGTGAGGAAAAAAGTCTAATCAATAGTCTGCAAATGTGTACAAAAATATAGTTAGAATGGATAAGACCTAGTATTCAATTGAAAAAGGCTGGCTATAAAAAACAACATTGTCTATTTTAAG
>NW_007060553.1:0-787 GCF_000164805.1 Carlito syrichta | reverse complement strand
TCAAAATAAGCGAAAGAGTGAAGTGCGAGAGGAAAACAGATATACATACCAACTATCAGGTGAGAGAGAGACACAGGGCTGGGAAGAAGTGAAAAAAGACAGGTAAGAAAGATTCCCTAAAGAATACTGATAGCTACACAGAGACAGGTCAAAAAAATCAAGAAACAGTATAAGTCAGAAGGTAAACACCAAACGAAATCTAGACCAACAGTTTCAATGATAAAATCATAAGTCAAAATAAGCGATCAGACTAGAGTCACTTCTGTGATCTCCGATTCCAGCCTCTCCCTTTTGTTTTTCTTTGCAGCATAGGGGTGGGGCTTTGTCTCCTGTTTTGTGCTGTTGCCTTAGGAACTGAAGTAAAGTTTGTGGATAGGTGGGCGTGACAATGGTAGTCTCTGCCCGGAGAATAGCAAGGTAGTTTACCCAGATCTGTTTTTCTCCACTTGTCTGGGTCCCCCAGCTTGAGGTCTCACACTGAGTACCTCAGCCTGGTTGGGCCCGGAGTTCCAGAGCTCCAAAGCTCCAAAGGGCAGGCAGTGGGCGGTGTGAGTGACTCTGGGCCCCCACAGGGTACTTCAGCCAAGAATGGGACCAGTGTCTCTGAGGGGCGGGTGCCCAGAGCCTCCCTGTGTGACTGGCAGTGCCGGGTGCTGGGCTGGAGACAATGCAACCAGGAAAACCTGGAGGGAGCAGGAACCCAAAGCTTCCCCACAGGCTGCAATATCTGGCCTTAGGAAATGAGGTAAAGTTTGTTGCTAGGTGGGCGGGGCAATGGAAGTCTCTG
>NW_007060552.1:0-334 GCF_000164805.1 Carlito syrichta | reverse complement strand
TTCCAATACTATGTTGAACAGGAGGGGTGAGAGTGGGCATCCTTGTCTAGTTCCAGTTTGAGGGGAATTCGTTCCAATTTTTGTCCATTTAGGAGTATGCTGGCTGTGGGTTTCTTGTAGATGGCTTTTACTATTTTGAAGTATGTTCTCCGTATGCCTAGATGTTCAAGGGTTTTTATCAAGAAGCGGTGCTGGATTTTGTCAAAAGCTTTTTCTGCATCTAATGATATCATCATGCGGTTTTTGTTTTGACATCTGTTGATGTATTTAATTCCATTTATGGTTTTACGAATGTTGAACCAGCCTTACATCCCAGGAATGAAGCCTACTTGGT
>NW_007060551.1:0-390 GCF_000164805.1 Carlito syrichta | reverse complement strand
CTAGCTAGACACCTGGATAGCTAGTTAAGCCAGCTAGTTTAGTCAGCTGGTTAGTCAGCTGACTAACTTTATAGTAAACTAGTTAATTCAGCTGACTATCAAGCAGGTCAGCTATTTAAGTCAGCTAGTTTAGTCAGCTGGCTAGCTATGTAGCGAGCCAGTTATGTCATTTGACTAGCCAGCTGGTTAGCTAATTAAGTGAGCTTGTTAAGTCAGCTGGCTAGCCAGCTAGCTAGCTACATAGAGAGTTTTTAATTCAGATGGCTAGCCAGCTGATTAACTAGATAAGTCAGCTAGTTGAGTCAGCTGGCTAACCAGGAGGCTAGCTTCTTAAGTCAACTAATTAAGACAGCTGGCTATCCAGCTGTGAAGTTAGATCGCAAACTAGTT
>NW_007060550.1:0-328 GCF_000164805.1 Carlito syrichta | reverse complement strand
TGGCTCACACCTGTAATTCCAGCACTTTGGGAGGCAAAGGCAAGAGGATTGCCTGAGCCCAGGGGTTTGAGACCAGCCTTGGCAACTTGACGAGACCTCGTCTCTAAAATAAATTTTTTAAATTAACCAGCGTGGTGGTACGTGGCTGTGGTTCCAGCTACCTGGAAGGCTGAGGCAGAAGGATTGCCTGAGCAAGCTGGTCAAGGCTGCAGTAGCCGTGAGCGTGCCACTGCACTCCAGCCTGGATGACAGAGTGAAACTCTGACTCAAAAAAAAAAAAAAGAATGTGAAAAGTCTCCAATTCCTCCTTAAACAGCCTGGATCCAGG
>NW_007060549.1:0-689 GCF_000164805.1 Carlito syrichta | reverse complement strand
TGTCCTGGATTTGGGCTTTTATTTTGGTGATCTGGATTCTTCTGCTGAAATTAGGGTGGCGCGCAGGCGCAGGATGCCCCACCGGCTGGGAAGCTAAGCTGGTCTATTGTTTTTATCTGTTTCAGTATAGGCCTCTCTCTCTATTTGTTGGCACACTCGTTTGTTTCCCCCCTTACTCCTCTATCTCTCCACTCCCCTCTTCAACCCACTATCTGCTCCATTCTCTCCCCTCTGCTAACCACATTTTATTTCAGGGAGTAAACCTACAGCCCCACTGCACGGAGAGATTCCAGGACAGTGGGAAGTGGGTTCCACATTATCCACATGCCTGTCAGCGAATACCAGAACCTGCAGACAGATTTTGAATCACAGCTCTCCCCTTAAATACATCTCAAAACTGCAAAAATGACAACCTCCAACCTACAGTGCAACTTCAGAATTGAACAAAGTAAGAGGACATACATAAAGAACAGGAGATTGAACAAACAGAAGTAAAACCCATCCCTTTAACCCTGAATAACAGAATTAAAGAAGACGGTGACGAGGAGGGAAGGAAAAAGTAGAGAGGGGGAAAAAACCGAACAAATGAAGAAAAACTAAAAGAAGAATATAGGTCCTACACAGACCCCTGGGAAATCAGACACTGAGAAAACAGATTCTGGAACACAGAAAATGAAGAGTCCCCAGAA
>NW_007060548.1:0-634 GCF_000164805.1 Carlito syrichta | reverse complement strand
AATTCTAAATTTGATATTTACTGATTACCTACTATGGCACCCAGCATAGTTCTGACAAGTGCTCACCAACTCTTTGTAGAATGGAACACAGAATGGCAGGGTTGTCATTGATCTTATGATTCTTGAAATGTGCGCTGTGTCCGCTTGAGCAAATGACAGGGAACTGAGGTCCATGCCTCTGCAAATTCAAAGTGTTGAAACTGAACACAGTGTTTTCTAAAAATGTCAATAAAGATCATGATATTCAAAATTTTTAACATTATAACCCCAAATGAATTGCAAAATCTGTACTTTATTGCCACAAGGCTGCATCAATTTTGTTGGTCAACAGAAAGACCTGGGTTGCTGAACCTCAAGAAATTTTATATGAATTGGAACTTCTGCAGGTGGCTTGAATAGTTTTTATGGACCAGGCATAGTGGCTCACACCTATAATCCCAGCACTTTGGGAGGCCGAGGTGAGAGGATTGCCTGAGCCCGCGAGTTTGAGGCCAGCTCTGGCAACTTGACGAGACCTCATCTCTACAATAAATTAAAAAATTAGTCGGACGTGGTGGCACATGCCTGTAGTTCCAGCTACTTGAAAAGTTGAGGGAAAAGATCGCCTGAGCCCAGCAGGTTGAGGCTGCGGTGG
>NW_007060547.1:0-782 GCF_000164805.1 Carlito syrichta | reverse complement strand
CCTCTTTCTCAGCAGCCTCTCCTCCCTGGGTTGCACCTTCCTCCACACCTCCACCTACCATCTCCTGCCACTCGTCCTCTGGCCCGGGCTGAGCTTTCTAAAATCAAACCTCAGTTGCTTAAAACCTGTCAGGGGCCCCACTGCCCAAAGGAGAAAGTACAGACTCCTTAGGACCGTAGTAAAATAAAAGCAGCCCACACATATCGTATGTGCTGGGCGCCAGAGACTCTTCTCTTTTGTTAAATGTATAATCTCATTTAACCCCTGAAAAGCCTCATGGGATGTATATTGTTGTTATTCATGACCCTGATTCCACAGGAGCAGCCCAGAAGGCTAAGGAGCTCATCCACGCAGGTCACGAGTGGTGAGGCCAGGACATGGAATCAAGCAGGCCAGGCCAGAACCCTGCTGGCCCTGCCTTCCTTTCTAGTCTCATCTCCGGCCTCCTTTGTCGACTCGCACTCTGGAATGCCACGTGCTTGTGGCGCCATGAGTGGATGTGCAGCTTTAAGCCCCACGTCGTGGCCCGGGGTTGTTCGCCTGCTAGACTCCGTCTCTTCCCTGCTGGTGTGGCGGGGCAAGGCTCCCGGGGCTCGGCTCAGCTCGGGCTCCACTTTCTGTTGAGCCCACAGTGCCTCCTTCCCAGACCCTCAGGAAAACTGACCTCTCCCCTCTTGGTTTCTCTAGAATGTCTGGTGAAGGAGAGGCCAGGATCTAACTGGCTCCAGAGCGAGGCTGGATTATGAAGAAATGCCAGGGTCAAATCACTGCCCTTCTCTTGG
>NW_007060546.1:0-471 GCF_000164805.1 Carlito syrichta | reverse complement strand
GCTACCTAGCTAACAAGCTGACTTAAATAGTTAGCTGCCTAGCTAGCTAACTGACTTAACTAGATAGCTACGTAGCTAGCTTACTTGTTATCTAACTTTCTAGCTAGCTGACTTAATCATCTGACAACTCATTAGCTAATGAGCTAGCAAGCTGACTCAACCAGCTGACTTAACACGTTAGCTAACTAAATAGCTAGCTGACTAATCCAGGTGACTTAACTGGTTAGCTAACTATCTAGCTAGCCTACTCAAACAGCTGACTCAACCCGTTTGCTAACTAGCCAGCCTGCTGACTCAACCAGCTGACTTAACACATTAGTTAACTAGCTATCTACCTGACTCAACCTGCTGACTTTACCTGTTAACTAACTACCTAGTTAGCTGTCTTAACCATCTGACTAAATTAGAAAGCTGACTTAACTAACTAGCTGACTTAGCTAGCTGACTTAACTACTTAGCCAGCTGACTTAA
>NW_007060545.1:0-782 GCF_000164805.1 Carlito syrichta | reverse complement strand
CTAGTTTTAAAACACTGATAATCCCTAAATGTATTTAAACTAATTTAAAAGTTTTTTCTCCCAATTTTTGGTGTTTAGTTGGTGTTATGCACAAAATGAAAAGGAAAAGATAATTATATTACTTAATATGTTGTGTACTTTTACCTGCTCCAGTGAGTGAAAAAGTGACCCATTCTATTAATAACAACTTTTAATTTTCACAAGTTTGGTCGTTTGAAATAATTGCTAAAAGGGCAAATTGCATTGTTCTTTAATCGCAAATTGAGGGAGACTAGGGAGATTTGTTAATTGTTTCATTTTATTCTTCCAGTAAACTTTATTTTTATTACATTAAATTATATTATTAAAGGCCCCAAGGTATCCATACATTTTGTTTAATGACACACCAGAATACTATTCATCAACTTAGGGGTTTATGCTTTTGAAAAATGCCTCGAGAAAAACCCACTTAGCAAGAGCAAGATCTCATGGAAAATAGAGATTTAGAAGCAAATAAATATGACTTTAAATATGTGTTTAAAATAAGGTAAATAAGGATATTACTTCCAGAAGAACTAGAATAATGAGTACTTGCCTTCTGTGTGGATACCCCTCCCCAGAAGATCTTCAGTTCAGAATACTGCCGTGGTGTTTGACTGCGTAAGGCTGAAACTCCCAGAAGGGTTATGTTACACACTCCATACTTTCTCTTAAGGTCTTTAAACTAACTTTTATTATATTATAAGCTTATATGCATATATGCATGTGTATTTTTTTTCCTTAAATAATTGTGACAATACAGT
>NW_007060544.1:0-394 GCF_000164805.1 Carlito syrichta | reverse complement strand
GGTTGAGTCAGCTAGCTAGCTCATTAGCTAACGAGTTCAGTCAGATGATTAAGTTAGCTAGCTAGCATGTTAGATAACAAGTAAGCTAACTATGTAGCCATCTTTTTAAGACAGCAAGCTAGCTAGGCAGCTAACTATTTAAGTCAGCTTGTTAGCTACATAGCTAGGTAGTTAGCTAACTACTTAAGTCAGCTGGCTAGCTAGGTAGCTAGCTAGTTAACTAACTATTTAAGCCAGCTGGCTAGCTAAATAATTTGATAGTTAGTTAATCAACTGGCTAGCCGGCTGGCTTGCTAGGTAGTGAGCCAGTTAAATCAGTTGGCTAGCCAGCTGACTAGCTGGTTAATTCACCTAGTTAAGAGAGTTGGCAATCCTACTGGCAATGTAGCTAGCT
>NW_007060543.1:0-637 GCF_000164805.1 Carlito syrichta | reverse complement strand
CACAGGCATGCGCCACCACACCTGGTTAATTTTTTAATTTACTGTAGAAACAAGGTCACGTTGGGTTCGGTGGCTCAGCCTGTAATCCCGCGCCTTTGGGAGGCTGAGGTGAGTGGATTGCCTGAGCCCGCGGGTTCGAGACCTGCCTGGGCAGCGAGACCTCATCTTTACAATAAATCAAAAAATCAGCCGGGCGTGGTAGTGCATGCCTGTAATTCTGGCTACTTGGAAGGCTGAGATGGAAGGATCGCCGGAGCCCAGCAGGTCGAGGCTGCGGTGGCCGGGAGTGGCCACTGCCCTCCAGTCTGGGCAACAGAGTGAGACTCCAACTCAAAAAAAAAAAAAAAAAGAAACAAGGTCACACCAAGTTGCCCAGGCCGGTCTCGAACCCCTGGACTCAAGCAATCCTCTCGCCTCCCCCTCCCAAAGTGCTGGGATTACAGGTGCGAGCCACTATATCAGCCAGTGCAAATGCTAACGGTGCTCCCCCTTTACTTTCAAATGTATCCCAATTTGCATAATAAGTTATATGGCCACCCTGATATGATCTAATTTAACCATTACAACTCTGAGATGGCTGGGCTCGGTGGCTCAGCCTGTAATCCCGCGCCTTTGGGAGGCTGAGGTGAGTGGATTG
>NW_007060542.1:0-917 GCF_000164805.1 Carlito syrichta | reverse complement strand
CAGATAGTGTGTTGAAGAGGGGAGTGGAGAGATAGAGGAGTAAGGGGGGAAACAAACGAGTGTGCCAACAAATAGAGAGAGAGGCCTATACTGAAACAGATAAAACAATAGACCACAGCTACCATCGAACCAACTCTCATACAAACAAAAATAAAACATATAGTGATGCTAAATTACAAGCTAACCAACCACCTTGTTAGTGTGCTGTTCCTCTATACAAAGATATGGTTTACAGAGAGAAGAAAAGAGAAGAAAAGGAAAAGGAAAAAAGATAAAGGGAACAATACAGTAGGAATAGAATTAAGTCATTAAACTGATAGAATCGATGAAGCACACTCTGAGACCTTTCGTTTAAGTCCAATGTCCTTTCAGGTCTGATTTCTAGTTTTCTTTTCAAGCTGGTAAATTAGTTTGCAGTTAGGGTCAGTTGCCCCTGGTCTGCTGTGAAGGACAGTTCAGATTACCCTGGTTCAGCACTCTGGTCTATGTCTTTATCAAGCTTGTTTCTCCTGTTTTGGTGTTGTTACCTTGAATCGCCAGCAGGTGGTGCTATCTCATCTGTTCGCCCCCGAGGGGGTGGGGCTGGACAGGAACAAGATGACTGCCTGCCTCTGAGCAGGCAACAGGAGCCCCATGCCAGGTGGGCAGGACAGTCTCGCACCCAGGATAGGTGGCAGCGATCCCAGCAGATCTTCCCTGAAGTGGTTTTTTGTGGATCTCCTCGGGCCCCATGGTGCGACATGCTACCCCTTCCGAGGCCATGGTGGGCAGGACAGTCTCGCACCCAGAATAGGTGGCAGCGATACCAGCAGATCTTCCCTGAAGCAGTTCGTTGTGGATCTCCTCGGGCCCCATGGTGCGATATGCTACCCCTTCCGAGGCCATGACGGCAGCGGCAGTGGCGGTGGGGGGGGGGG
>NW_007060541.1:0-829 GCF_000164805.1 Carlito syrichta | reverse complement strand
AAATAGCTAACCAGCTGAATAGGCAGCTGACTTAACTAGCTTGCTACCTAGGTAGACAGGTGAATAGCCAGCTGACTTAATTAGTTGACTTAACCTGGTAGCCACCTGGCTAGCCAGCTGACTCAACTAGCTGACTTAACTAGTTAGCTAGCTGGCTAGCCATCTGACTTAACTAGATCTCTACCTAGCTAGCTAGCTGGCTAGCCAGTGGACATAAGCTGACTTAATTAGCTAACCAGCTGGCTAGTCAAATGACTTAACTGGCTTGCTACCTAACTAGCCAGCTGGATAGCCAGCTGACTAAACTAGCTGACTTAAATAGCTGGCCTGCCTGCTAGTCAGCTGAATTAACTAACTTGCTATATCGCTACCCAGCTGGCTAGCCAGTTGACTTAACTAGGTGACGTAAATAGCTAGCCCCCTGTCTAACCAGTTGATTTAAGTAGCAAGCTACCTTGCTAGCAAGCTGGCTAGGCAGCTGACTTAACTAGGTGTCTCAACTAGGTAGCCAGTGGGCTAGACTTCTGACTCAATCTAGCGACCTAGCTAGCCAGGTGTCTAGGCAGCTGACTTAACTAGGCGACTTTACCCAGCTAGCCAGCTGACTAGCAGGCTGACCTAACTACCTAGCTACCTAGCTAGCCAGGTAACTAGTTGATTTAACTAGCTAAACGGCTGGCAGCCATATGAACTAACTAGCTTTTTAACTAGGTAGCAGATTGGCTAGACACCTGACTTAACGTGCTAGGTAGCTGTCTTAACTAGCTAGCTACCTATGTAACCCACTGGCTTGCCAGCTGACTTAACTACCCAGCTACCTAGCTAACCA
>NW_007060540.1:0-641 GCF_000164805.1 Carlito syrichta | reverse complement strand
TCTCTTTCTTCTTCTTCTTCTTCTTCTTTTTCTTCTTCTTCTTCTTCTTCTTCTTCTGCTTCTTCTGCTTCTTCTGCTTCTGCTTCTTCCGCTTCTGCTGCTTCTGCTGCTTCTGCTAGTTCTGCAGCTTCTGCTGCTTCTGTTGCGTCTGCTGCTTCTTCTTCTGCTTCTTCTGCTTCTGCTTCTGCTTCTGTTTCTGCGTTTGCTGCTTTTGATGCTTCTGCTGCATCTGTTGCTTCTGCTGCTGATTCTGCTTCTGCGTCTGCTTCTTCATCTTCTTCTTCTGCTTCTGCTTCTGTTTCTGCTTCTTCTGCTTCTTTTGCTTCTGCTTCTGCTTCTTCTTCTGCTTTTCTCCTTCTTCAGTTTCTTCTGCTTCTTCTTCTACTTCTGCTTCTGCTTCTTCTTCTTCTTCTTCTTCTTCTTCTTCTGATTCTTCTTCTGCTTCTTCTGCTTCTGCTTCTTCCGCTTCTTCTGCCTCTGCTTCTGCTTCTGCTGCTTTGGCTGCTGCTTCTGCTGCTGTTTCTGCTGCTTCTGCTAGTTCTGCTCCTTCTGCTGCTTCTGCTGCGTCTGCTGCTTCTTCTTCTGCTTCTTCTGCTTCTGCTTCTGCTTCTGTTTCTGCGTTTGCTGCTTCTGATGCTTCT
>NW_007060539.1:0-1110 GCF_000164805.1 Carlito syrichta | reverse complement strand
TTTGGAATGGAATGGATGGTAACTGAATGGAATGGAATCGATAGGAATGGAATGAAATGAAATGGAAGGGAGAGTGACGTAATGGAATGCAATGGTATGGAATGGAATGGAAGGGAATGGAGAGTGATGGAATGTAATGGAATGGGATGGAATAGAATGGAATGGAATGGAGTGGAGACTAACGCAATGGAATGGAGCGTAACTGAATGGAATGGAATGGAGAGTAACGGAATGGAATGCAGTGGAATGGAATGGAATGGAATGTAGAGTAACGGAATAGAATGTAATGTGATGGAAAGGAATGGAATGGAGGTTATCGGAATGGAATTGAATCGAGAGTAATGGAATGGAATGGAATGAAATAGAATGGAATGGAGAGTAACAGAATGGAGTGGAATGGAGAGTAACGTAATGGAATGGAATGGATAGTAACAGAATGGAATGGATAGTAACGGAATGGAATGTAATGGAGAGTAATGGAATGGAATGGAATGGAGAGTAACAGAATGGAATGTAATGGGATGGGATGGAATGCAATGGAGAGTAAAAGAATGGAATGAAATAGAATTGAGGGTAACGGAATGGAATGGAATTGAGTGGAAATGTATGGAATGGAATGGATGGTAACGGAATGGAAACGACTCGAAAGGAATGGAATGAAATAAAATGGAATGGAGAGTAACGGAATGGAATGGAGTCTAATGGAATGGGAATGAATGGTATGGAATGGAGAGTGATGGAATGGGATGAAATGGAATGGAATGGAATGGAATGGAGAGTAATGCAATGAAATGGAGAGTAACGGAATGGAATGGAATGGAATGGAATGGAGAGTAACGGAATGGAAAGGAGAGGAATGGAATGGAATGCAATGTAATGGAGAGTAATGGAATGGAATGGAATGGAGAGTAACAGAATGGAATGTAATGGGATGGGATGGAATGGAAAAGAATGGAGAGTAACGGAATGGAATTTATTGGTATGTAAAGGAATGGAATGGAATTGAATGAAATGGAATGGAGAGTAAAGGAATGATATGGAGAGTAACGAAATAGAATGAAATCAAAAGGAATGGAATGGAATGGAGTGTAACGGAATGGAATGCAATAG
>NW_007060538.1:0-319 GCF_000164805.1 Carlito syrichta | reverse complement strand
GAATGGAATCGAATGGAGCAGAATGGAATTGAATGGAATGGAAAGGACAGGAATGGAGAATGATGGAATGAAAGAAGGGGAATGGAATGGAATGGAATGGAATGGAAAAGAGAGGAATGTAATGCAAAGGAGAGGAATGGAATGGAATGGAGAGGAATGTTTTAGAATGGAATGGAGAGGAATGGAGAGGATGGAATGCAAGGGAATGGAGAAGAATGGATTATAATTGAATGGAATGGAATGGAATGGAATGGACAGGAATGTATATGATTGGAACGGAGTGAATGGAATGGAGAGGAATGTAATGGTATGGAGTGGA
>NW_007060537.1:0-850 GCF_000164805.1 Carlito syrichta | reverse complement strand
TCCATTCCTCCCCATTCAATTCCATTCGTCTCTATTCCATTCCTTTCCATTCCTTTCCTCTCCATTCAATTCCTTTTCTCCCCATTCCATTCGATTCCATTCCATTTCTCTCCTTTTCATTCCATTCCTAACAATTCATCTCCATTCCAATCCATTCCATTCCTCTCAATTCCATTCCATTCCATTCCATTCTCTCCATCCCATTCCATACCATCCATTCCATTTCTCTGCATTCCATTCCATTCCATACAGTTCTTCTCCATTCCATTCCTCTCCATTACAGACCATTCCTCTCCATTCCATTCCATTCCTCTTCATTCCATTAAATTCCATTCCATTCCTCTCCATTCCATTCCTTTCCATTCCATTCGATTCCTTTCCATTCCATTCCACACTGCTCCATTCCATTTAATTCCTCCCCATTCCAATTCGTTCGTCTCTATTCCATTCCATTCCTCTCCATTCCATTCTCCTCCATTCCATTCCATTCCTCTCCATTCCATGTCAATCCATTCCATTCCATTCCTCTCCATCCCATTCCATTCCATACCGTTCTTCTCCATTCCATTCCTCTCCTTTCCAGACCATTCCTCTGCATTCCATTCCTCTCTATTCTGTTCCATTCCTCTCCATTCCATTCCATTCCTCTACATTCTTTTCATTTCCTTTCCATTCCATTCCAGTCCTCTCCATTCCATTCATTTCCATTCCTCCCCTTTCCATTCCATTCCTCTACATTCCATTCCATTCCATTCCTCTCCATTCCATGTGATTCCTCTCCATTCCTTTCAATTTTTCTACTTTCCATTCCATTGCATTCCATTCCATTTTATTCCTCTTGATTCCATTC
>NW_007060536.1:0-340 GCF_000164805.1 Carlito syrichta | reverse complement strand
ACTAAAAAGGACACCCACAGACTCAAAGTAAGAGGATGGGAAACAAACCTTCAGGCGAACAGAATACAAAAGAAAGGAGGAGTAGCAATCTTAATTTCAGACAAAATACCCTTCAAGCCATTAAAAATCAAAAAAGATACAGAAGGCCACTCCATAATGATAAAAGGATCAATCCATCAACCAGAAATATCTATCCTAAACATATATGCACATTTCAATTATTAGCCTAAATGTGAATGGACTAAATGCACCACTGAGAAGACATAGAATGGCAAAATGTATAAAATATCATCAGGCAACAATCTATTGCCTTTAAGAGACTCACCTCACTAAAAAGGAC
>NW_007060535.1:0-592 GCF_000164805.1 Carlito syrichta | reverse complement strand
TTCCAATCCTCCTCTCCATTCCATTCCATTCCACTTCAATCCATTCTATTCCTTTCCATTATTTTCCTCTCCATTCCATTGCATTCCATTCCATTCGTCTCCATTACATTCCATTTCACTCCCATCAATTCCGTTCAATTCCATTCCATACCATTCCATTCCATTCCGTTCCTCTCCATTCCGTTCCATTCCGTTCCTCTCCATTCCCTTCCATTCTGCTCCTCTCCATTCCGTTCCATTCCGTTCCTCTCCAGTCCTCTCCATTCCATTCCTCTCCATTCCATTCCATGCATTTCCTCTCCATTCCGTCCATTTCTTTTCTCTCCGTTCCATTCCATTCCGTTCCATTCCGTTCCTCTCCAGTCCTCTCCATTCCATTCCTCTCCATTCCATTCCATGCATTTCCTCTCCATTCCGTCCATTTCTTCCCTCTCCCTTCTATTCTTCTCCATTCCATTCCTCTCCATTCCGTTCCATTGCATTCCATTCCTCTCCATTCCATTCAATACTGTTCCATTCCATTCCTCTCCATTCAATTCCTTTCCTCTCAGGTTGCATTCAATTGAATTCCATTCCATTCCATTTCATTCCT
>NW_007060534.1:0-657 GCF_000164805.1 Carlito syrichta | reverse complement strand
GAATTAAATAGTTACCTAACTATTTAACCAGCTGAATAACTAGCTAACTTAACTAATTAGTTACTAGCTAGGTGGCAGACTTAAGTAGCTGACTTAAATAGTTAACTAATTAGTGAGTTAGCTGACTTAGCTAGCTGACATAGCTAGCCAGCTGTTTAGCTAGCAGACTTAGCTTACTTAACTTGTTGGCTAATGAGATAGCTATCTGATTTAAAGAGTTGGATAATGAGTTAGCTAACTGTTTTTTTCTAGTTGGTAAATGAGTAAATTAGCAGACTTAACTAGTTGATTAACGAGATAGCTAGGTGACTTAACTTGTTGACTGATGAGTCGGCCGAGTAGTTAGCTGGTTTAACACGTTGGCTGACTATTCGGCCAACTTGTTACCTGGCTTAATAAATTGGCCGATTAGTTGGTCAACTAGTTAGCTGGGTTGACAAGTTGGCCCACTAATTGGCTCGGTTAACGAGTTGGCATGCTGGTATGCTGAACTAACTATTCGGCCGAATAATTGGCCAACAACTGAGCTGGCCTAACTAGTCGGCTTACTAGTTAGCTGAGTTAACTTATTGGCTGACAAGTTGGCCGACTAGTCAGACAATTGATTAACTGACTCAACTACTTGGCCGGCTAGTAGGCTGACCAGTTAGCTGACTT
>NW_007060533.1:22190-23913 GCF_000164805.1 Carlito syrichta | reverse complement strand
TTCATTCCATTCCATTTTTTCCTCTCCGTTCCATTCTTTTCCTCGTCATTGCATTCCTCTCCATTCCATTCTTCTCCATTCCATTCCATTCCTTTGTATTCCACTCGTCTCCATTCCATTCCATTCCATTCCATTCAATCCTATTTCTCTCCATTCCATTCCATCCTTTCCATTCCATTCCACTCCACTCCATTCCATACCACTGCATTCCACACCACTCCATTCCATTCCATTCCTCTCCATTCCATTCAATTCCATTTCTCTTCTTTCCATTCCTCTACATACCATTCTTTTCATTCTTTTCATTCCTCTCCATTCCTTTCCATTCCATTCCATTCACTTCCACTCCACTCCATAACATGCCATTCCATTCCCATCCTCACTATTCTATTCAAATCTATTCCTCTCCATTCCTATCCACTCCATTCCTTTCTTTTCAATTCCATTCCATTCCAATCCTTTCTTCTCCATTCTTTTCCATTGCAAGAATGTGCATTCCATTCCCCTCCATTCCTCCCCAATCCATTCCACTCCATTCCTCTTCATCCATTCAACTCCATTTCATTCATTCTATTTTAATCAATTCTAATCCATTCCTCTTCATTCCAATGCATTCCATTCCTGTCCATTCTATTCCATTGCATTCAATTCCATTCCATTCCATTCTTTCCTTTCCATCCAATTACTCTCCATTCCATTCCTTTCTATCCATTCCATTGGATTCCATTCCAGTCCATTCCATTTCTCTCCTTCCATTACTCTCCATACCTTTCCATTCCATTCCTATCAATTCCATTCCATTCCATTCCAGTCCATTCCAATCCTCTCCATTCCATTCGAATCTATTCCATTCCATTCTATTCCTCTGCATTCCATTCCATTGTATTCCTCTCCATTCCATTCCTTTTAATTCCTCACTATTCAATTCAATTCCATTCAGTGCCATACCAATCCACTCAACTCTATTCCATTCCACTTCATTCGATTCCTTTCCATTCCTTTCCATTCCATACCATTCCATTTCAATCCAGTACACGCGATTCCATTCCTTTCAATTCAATTTCATTCCATTCCAGTCCTCTCCATTCCATTCCATTTCATTCGATTACTCTCCATTCATATCCATTCCCCTCTATTCATTTCCACTACATTCCATTACACGCCATTCCTCTCGATCCCATTGGATTCCATTCCAGTCCATTACATTTCTCAGCTTCCATTCCTCTCCATAACTTTCCATTCCATTCCTCTCAATTTCCATCTATTCCATTCCAGTCCATCCAATCCTCTTCATTCCATTTGAATCTATTCCATTCAATTCCATTCTTCTCAATTCCATTCCATTGCACTGCTCTCCATTCCATTCCTTTTCATTCCAACCATTCAATTCAATTCCATTCCTTGCTTTGCCACTCCAGTCAACACCATTCCATTCCACTTCATTCGATTCCATTCCATTCATTTCCATTCCACACCATTCCATTTCATTCCAGTACACTTAATTCCATTCCTTTCAATTACATTCCATTCCATTCAAGTCCTCTCCATTCCATTCCATTACACTCCATTCCATTCCTCTCCATTCCTTTCCATTCCCCTCCATTCATTTCCACTCCACTCCATAACATGCCATTCCTCTCCATTCCATTTCATTCCATTCCACTCCTCTCCATCCATTCCATTCCTCTCCATTCAATACAATTACATTCCATTCAACTCCCCT
>NW_007060533.1:17573-22036 GCF_000164805.1 Carlito syrichta | reverse complement strand
TCCCATTACAATCCATTCCATTGCATTCCATTTCTCTCCATTCCATTCCATTCCTTTCTACTCCATTCCATTCCTACATATTCCACTCCATTCCTTTCCCTTCCTCACCATTTATTCATTTCCATTCCATTCCATTTCATTCCTCTGCATTCTATTCCATTTATTTAGATTCCATTCCTCTACATTCCATTCCATTCCATTCCTCTCCATGCCATTACCTTCCTTTCCCTTCCAATCCATTTCAATCCTCTCCATTCTAATCCATTCCTCTCCATTCCATTTCATTCCATTCCATTCCATTCCTACCCATTCCATCTACTCCACTCCATTCTTACCCATTCCACAACATTCCTTTCCCTTACTCTCCATTTATTTCGTTCCATTGCATTCCTCTCCATTCTATTCATTAAATTCAATTCCATTCCTCTACATTCCTTTCCATTCCATTCCTCTCCATTCCATTCTCTTCCTTTCCTTTCCAATCCATTTCATTCCTCTCCATTCTAATCCATTCCTCTCCATTCCATTCCATTCCATTTCATTCCTTGGCATTCCATTCCACTCCATTCCATTTCATTCCATTCGACTGCATTGCCTACCTCTTCATTCTATTCCATTACATTCCACCCATTCCATTCCACACCTTTCCTCTACATTCCATTCCTATCCATTCCATTTCATTCCATTCCATTCCATTCAATTCCATTCCATTCCTTTCCATTTCATTTCTCTCAATTCCATTCCATTAGTCTCCATTCCATTCCATTCCTTTTCGTTCCACTCCATTCCATTCCATTCCATTCTTCCCCATTCCTTTCCTCTCCATTTGAGTTCACTGCATTCCATTTATCTCCATTCCATTCCATTCCTCTCCATTCCATTCCATTTCTCTGCATTTAATTTCATTACACTCCATTCCATTAGTCTGCATTCCATTCCATTCCACTCCACTCCATGTCCTGACATTCCTCTCCATTCCATTCCATTATATTTTACTCCAATCCACTGCATTCCACTCCATTCCATTCCATTCCAATCCATTCCATTTCATTCCTCTTTCCCATTCAATTTCTCGCCATTCCATTCTATTCCATTCTTGTCCATTCCATTCCTTTATTTCCTCTCGTTCCGTTTCTCTATATTCCATTCCTTTCCATTCCAATCCTTTCCATTCCATTCCATCCCACTCTATTCCATTCCATTCCACTCCATTCCATTCCATTCCATTCTTTCAATTCCACTCCATTCCTCTATATTCAATTCCATTCCATTGCTCTCCACTGAATTGCTCTCTGTTCCAACCATTCCTTTCCTTTCATTTCCATTCCATTCCATTATTCTCCATTCCATTCCTCTCCGTTTCTTTCCATTCCGTTACATTCCAATCCGTTTATTTCCATTCCATTCCATTCTTCTCCATTCCATTCCATTCCACTCTTTTTTATTCCATTCCATTTCTCTTCATTCTTTTCTCTCCATTCCAGTCCATTCCATTCCATTTTTCTCCATTCCATTCCATTCCTATCCTATCCATTCCTCTCCCTTCCATTCCATTCCTCTCCATTCCATTCCATTAATCTTCTTTCCATTCCATTCCACTCTATTCCATTTCATTCCACATCTATCCATTCCTCAACATTCCACTACATTCCATTCCATTCCATTTCTCTCCATTCAATTCCATTCTGTTCCTTTCCATTCCATTCCATTAAATTCCATTCCATTCTATTCCTTTCCTCACCATTCCATTCCATTCCATTCTATTCATATCCTTACCATAGACTTACAAACCATTCCATTCCATTTCAATCCTTACCATTCCATTCCTATCCTCTACATTCCATTCCATTCCATTCCTAGCCATTCCATTCCATTCCACTCCATTCCAAACCTTTCAATCATTTCCATCCCTCTGTATTTCATTCCTCTTCACTATATTCCATTCCATTCTTTCCATTCCATTCCACTCCATTCCATTCCATTTCATTCCTCTCAATTCCATTCCATTCCTCTCCGTCCCATTCCTCTCCATTCTATTCCATTAGATTCGTTTCTATTCCATTCCAATCCATTCCTTTCAATTCCACTCCATTCCTCTACATTCAAATCCATTCCATTCAATTCCATTGCTCTCCATTGAATTACTCTCTATTCCAACCATTCCTTTCCTTTCATTTCCATTACATTCCTCTCCATTACATTCCTCTTCATTTCTTTCCATTCCATTACATTCCCCTCCGTTTCTTTCCCTCCCTTTCTACTCTATTTCAATCCATTCCATTCCATTCCATTTCTCTCCATTCTTTTCTCTCCATTCCATTCCATTTCTCTCCATTACATTCCATTCCAATCCTTTCCATTCCTCTCCATTCCACTCCATTCCTCTCCATTCTATTCCATTAATCTCCATTCCATTCCATTCCACTCCATTCCATTTAATTCCACTCCTATCCATTCCTCACCATTCCACTACATACCATTCCATTCCATTTATCTCCATTCAATTCCATCCCGTTCCATTAAAGTCCGTTCCATTCTAATCCATTCCTCACCATTCCGTTCCATTGCATTCTATTCATCTTTCCATTCACTTACAAAACATTGCATTCCATTTCAATCCTTTCCGTTCAATTCCTATACTCTCCATTCCATTCCATTACATTCCATTCCTAGCCATCCCGTTCTAATCCATTCCATTCCAAGCATTCCACTCTATTTCATTCATCTGCATTCCATTCCCCTTCACTAAATTCCATTCCATTCTCTCCATTCCATTCCATTCCATTTCATTCCTGTCAATTCTATTCCATACCTCTCTGTTCCATTCCTCTCCATCCCATTCCATTCCATCCATTGCACTCCTCTCCATTCCATTCCATTCTATTCCAGTCCATTCCAATCCTCTCCATTCTATTTCATTCCATTCCAATACTCTCCATTCTATTCCATTCCATCCTATTCCTCTCCATTCATTCCATTCCTCTCGATTCACTTCCATACCATTTCTCTTCTATCCATTCCTCTACATACAATTTCTTTTCATTCCTCTCCATTCCAATCCATTTCATTCCATTCTCATCCATACCATTCCATTCCAATCTATTCCATACCTTTTCAATCCAATCCATTTCATTCTATTCCTTTCCATTACATGCAATTCCTTATCTCTCCATTCCATTCTATTGCATTAATCTCCATTCCATTCCACTCCATTCCTCTCCAATCCATTCCAATTCATTCCAATCCATCGTCTTCATACCATTCAATTCCATTCCGTTCCATTTTATTCAATTCTGATCCATTCCTCTCCATTGCATTGTATAATATTCCTCCCCATTCTATCCATTCCATTCATCTCCATTCCATTCGCTTCCAATCTATTCCATTCCATTTCAATCCTCTCCATTCCATTCCATTCCATTCCTAGTCATTCCACTCCATTCCACTCTGTTCTATCCATTCCATTTTATTCCATTCATCTCCAATATATTCCATTTCATTCCTCTTCATTGTATTACACTACATGCCTTTCCATTTCGTTCCTCTCCATTCCTTTCCATTCCTCTCTATTCTATTCTTCTCCATTCCATTGCATTCCATTCCTCTCCATTCCATTCCATTGCATTCTACTACTTTCCATTCCATTCCATTCCATTCCAGTGCATTCTAATCCTCTCCATTCCATTGATTTCCATTCCATCCTATTCTTCTCCATTCGATTCCATCCTTTCCATTCCATTCCACTCCACTCCATTCCATTTCTCTCCATTCAATTCCATGCCATTCCATTCCTCTCCAATCCATTCCATTCTATTTCTCTTTTCCATTCTTCTACATACCATTCCTTTTCATTCCATTTCACTCCTTTCCAATCCATTCCATTCCTATCCTCACAAATCCATTGGAATCTGTTCTATTCCATTCCTATCCATCTATTCCATTATATTCCATTCCATTCCATTCCCTTCCATTCCTCTCCATCCATTCCATTGCATTAATCTCTATACCATTCCTTTTCATTCCTCACCATTCAATTCAATTCCATTCTGTTCCATGCCACTCCACTCACTCCATTCCATTCCATTTCAATTCATTCCTCTCCATTATATTCCTTTCCATTGCATTCCATTTCATTCCTCTCTATTTTATTTCATTCAATTCTACTCCTTTCTTCTGCATTCCATTCCATTCCATTCCTCTCTATTCCTATCCCTACCTTTGCATTCCAATCCATTTCATTCTATTCCGTTCTAAGCCATTCAATTCCATTCCATTCCATACCTTGCCATTCCATTCCGCTCCATTCCATCCATTCCATTCCTGTTTATTCCATTCCATTCCTATCCATACTCCACCAATCCATTCCATTCCTTTCCTCTCCATACCTCTCCATTCCATTCCTCTATATTCCATTCCAATCAAACCAGATCCTTTCCATTACATTTCAACCAACTCCATACCAT
>NW_007060533.1:13162-17516 GCF_000164805.1 Carlito syrichta | reverse complement strand
TCCATTCTAACCCATTCCACTCCATTGCTTTCCCTTCCTCTCCATTTATTCCTTTTCATTCCATTCCATTTCATTCCTCTTCATTCTATTCAATTCTAACCCATTCCTCTCCATTCCATTGCATTCCATTTCTCTCCATTCCATTACATTCCAATCTACTCCATCGCATTCCTACCCATTCCACTCCATTCCTTTCACTTCCTCTCCATTTATTCCTTTCCATTCCATTCCATTGCATTCCTCTCCATTCTATTCCATTTAATTCGATTCCATTCCTTTACATTCCGTTCCATTTCATTCCTCTCCATTCCATTTCCTTCATTTCCATTCGAATCCATTTCATTCCTCTCTATCCATTTCTCTCCATTCCATTCCATTCTATTCATACCCATTCCATTCTACTCCATTCCATTACTACCCATTCTACTCCATTCCTTTCCCTTCCTCTCCATTTATTCCTTTCCATCCCATTCCACTTCATTTCTCTCCATTCTATTCCATTCAAATCGATTCCATTCCTCTACATTCCGTTCCCTTCCATTCCATTCCCTTCCTTTCAGTTCCAATCCATTTCATTTATCTCCATTCTAATACATTCCTCTCCATTCCATTCCATTCCATTCTATTCCTTTCTTTGTCATTCCCTTCCAGTTCATTCCATCCTTTCCATACCATTCCTCTGCATTACATTCCTATTCATTCAATTCCATTCCATTCCACCCATTCCATTCCACACCTTTCCTCTCCATTCCATTCCATTCCATTCCATTTCGTTCCTGTCAATTCCATTCCATTCTATTTCATTTCTCTCAATTCCATTCCATTAGTCTCCCTTCCATTCCATTCCATTCCACTCCATTCCATTCCTTTCTTCTCCATTCCCTTCCTCTCTTTTCGAGTTAATTGCATTCCATTTCTCTCCATCCCCTTCCATTCCTCTCCGTTACATTCCATTCCTCTGTATTCCATTTAATTAAACTCCATTCTGTTCGTCTGCATTCCATTCTACTCCACTCCATGTCCTGTCATTCCTCTCCTTTCCATTCCATTATATTCTTCTCCAATCTACTGCATTCCCCTCCATTTCATTCCTTTCCACTCCATTCCATTTCATTCCTCTTTTTCCATTCAATTTCTTGCCATGCCATACTATTCCATACTTGTCCATTCCATTCCTCTATTTCCTCTCCTTCCATTTCTCTATATTCCATTCCATTCCATTCCATTGCACTCCATTCCATTCCATTCCATTCCATTCTATTCCTTTCTTTGTCATTCCGTTCCAGTTCATTCCATCCTTTCCATACCTTTCCTCTGCATTACATTCCTATTCATTCAATTCCATTCCATTCCACCCATTCCATTCCACACCTTTCCTCTCCATTCCATTCCATTCCATTTCATTCCATTCCATTTCGTTCTTGTCAATTCCATTCCATTCTATTTCATTTCTCTCAATTCCATTCCATTAGTCTCCCTTCCATTCCATTCCATTCCACTCCATTCCATTCCTTTCTTCTCCATTCCCTTCCTCTCCTTTCGAGTTCATTGCCTTCCATTTCTCTCCATCCCCTTCCATTCCTCTCCGTTACATTCCATTCCTCTGTATTCCATTTAATTAAACTCCATTCTGTTCGTCTGCATTCCATTCTACTCCACTCCATGTCCTGTCATTCCTCTCCTTTCCATTCCATTATATTCTTCTCCAATCTACTGCATTCCCCTCCATTTCATTCCTTTCCACTCCATTCCATTTCATTCCTCTTTTTCCATTCAATTTCTTGCCATTCCATACTACTCCATACTTGTCCATTCCATTCCTCTATTTCCTCTCCTTCCATTTCTCTATATTCCTTTCCATTCCATTCCATTGCACTCCATTCCATTCCACTCCACTCCATTCCATGCCATTCCATTAAATTCCTTTTCAATCCATTCCATTCCTTTCAATTCCACTCCATTCCACTACATTGAATTCTATTCCATTCCATTACATTGCTCTCCATCTAATTACTCTCTGTTCCAACCATTCCTTTCCTTTCATTTCCATTCCATTACTCTCCATTCTATTCCTCTCCGTTTCATTTCATTCCATTCCATTCCTCCCCGTTTCTTTCCGTTCCATTCCGTTCCTCTCCATTCCATTTCATTCCACTCTATTCCATTCCATTATATTTCTCTCCATTCTTTTCTCTCCATTCCGGTCCATCCCATTCCATTTCTCTCCATTCCATTCCATTTCTATCCTTTCCATGCCTCTCCATTCCACTCCATCCCTCTCCATTCCATTCCATTAATCTCCTTTCCATTCCATTCCACTCCATTCCATTTAATTTCACTCTATCCGTTCCTCAACATTCCACTACATTCCATTCCATTCCTTTTCTCTCCATTCAATTCCATTGCGTTCCATTCCATTCCCCTCCATTAAATTCCATTCCATTCTATTCCATCCCTCACCATTCCGTTCCATTGCATTCTATTCATATCCTTTCCATTCACTTCCAAACCATTCCATTACATTTCAATCCTTACCTTTCCATTCCTATCCTCTCTATTCCATTACATTACATTCCCAGCCATTCCTTTCCATTCCACTCCATTCCAAACATTCCAATCTATTCCGTTCCTCTGCATTCCATTCCTCTTCGCTGTATTCCTTCCTATTCTCTCCATTCCATTCCATTCCATTCCTCTCAATTCCATTCCATTTCTCTCTGTCCCATTCCTCCCCACTCTATTCCATTCCATTCATTTCCATTGCATTCTATTCCTTTCAATTCCACTCCATTCCACTATATTCAATTCCATTCCATTCCACTGCATGCCATTCCATTCCTTTGCTCTCCATTGAATTACTCTGTATTCCAACCATTCCTTTCCTTTCATTTCCATTACATTCCTCTCCATTCCATTCGTCTCCGTTTCTTTCTATTCCATTACATTCACCTCCGTTTCTTTCCATTCCATTCCATTCCTCTCCATTCCATTCCATTCCACTCTATTCCAATCCATTCCATTCCATTCCATTTCTCTCCATTCTTTTCTCTCCATCCCAGTCCATTCCTTTCCATTTCTCTCCTTTCCATTCCATTCCTTTCCTTTCCATTCCTCTCCATTCCACTCCATTCCTCTCCATTCCATTCCATTAATCTCCATTTCATTCCATTCCACTGCATTCCATTTAATTCCACTCCTATCCATTCCTCACCATTCCACTTCATTCCATTTCTCTCCATTCAATTCCATTCCGTTCCATTCCATTCCCCTCCATTAAGTTCCATTCCATTCTATAACATTCCTCACCATTCCATTCCAATCCATACTTTTCATATCCTTTCCATTCACTTACAAAACATTCCATTCCATTTCAATCCTTACCATTTCATTCCTATCCTCTCCATTCCATTCCATTACATTCCTATCCATTTCATTCCATTCCACTCCATTCCAAACATTCCAATCTATTCCATTCATCTGCATTCCATTTCCCTTCATTAAATTCCATTCCATTCTCTCCATTCCATTCCATTCCATTTCATTCCTCTCAATTTTATTCCATTCCTCTCTGTTCCATTCCTCTCCACTCTAAACCATTCCATTCCTCACCATTCCATCACATACCATTGCATCGCACTCCTCTCCATTCCCTTCCATTCTATTTCAGTCCATTCCATTCCATTCCAATCCTCTCCATTCCATTCAATTTCATCCTATTCCTCTCCATTCCAATCCATTCCTCTCCATTCCCTTCCATACCATTCTCTTCTATCCATTCCTCTACATACAATTCCTTTTCATTCCTCTCCATTCCAAACCATTCCATTCCATTCACGTCCACACCATTCCATTCGAATCTATTCCATTCCTTTCTGATCCACTCCATTTCATTCTATTCCTTTCCATTACATGCATTTCCTTTTGTCTGCATTCCATTTTATTGCATGAATCTTCATTCTATTCCTCTCCATTCCTCTCCAATCCATTCCATTCCATTCCAATCCAACGTCTTCATACCATTCAATTCCATTCCATTCCATTTTATTCAATTCTAATCCATTCTTCTCCATTGCATTGTATTCCATTCCTCTCCATTCCATCCATTCCATTCATCTCCATTCCATTCGCTTCTAATCTATTCGATTCCATTTCAATCCTCTCCAATCCATTCCATTCCTCTCCATTCCATTCCATTCCTAGTCATTCCACTCCATTCCACTGTATGCCATCCATTCCATTGTATTCCATTCCTCTCCATTTCATTCATCTCCAATACATTCCATTTCATTCCTCTCCATTGCATTACACTCCATTCCATTCCATTTCATTTTCTCCATTCCTTTCACTCCTCTCT
>NW_007060533.1:9141-12975 GCF_000164805.1 Carlito syrichta | reverse complement strand
ACTCCATTCCAATCCATTCCTATCCATTCAATTCCATGCCATTCCATTCCTCTCCAATCCATTCCATTCTATTTCTCTTTTCCATTCTTCTGTATACCATTCCTTTTCATTCCTCTTCATTCTTTTCCATTCCATTCCATTCCCATCCTCACAAGTTCATTCGAATCTATTCCATTGCATTTCTATTCCACCATTACATTGTATTTCAATCCATTCAATTCCCTTCCATTCCTCTCCATTTTATTCCATTGCATTATTCTCTATACCATTCCTTTTCATCCCTCACCTTTCAATTCAATTCCATTCCGTTCCATGCCACTCCACTCACTCCATTCCATTCCATTTCATTCCATTCCTCTCCATTATATTTTTTCCATTGCCAATTTCATTCCTCTCTTTTCTATTTCATTCAATTCTACTCCCTTCCTCTACATTCCATTCCATTCCACTCCTCTCTATTCCTATCACTGCTGTTCCATTCCAATCTATTTCATTCCTATCCGTTCTAATCCATTCCTATTCATTCAATTCCATTTCATTCCACTTCTTGCCATTACATTCCACTCCATTCCATCCATTCCATTCCATTCAGCTCCTTTCCATTCCTCTCCACTTCATTCCACACCTTTCCTCTCCATTCCATTACTATCCATTTCATTTAATTCCTCTCAATTCCATTCCATTCCATTCCATTTAATTTGTCTCAATTCCATTCCATTAGTCTCCATTCTATTTCATTCCATTCCATTCTACTCCATTCCTTTCCTCTCCAATCCAGTCCATTCCATTCCATTCCTCTCCATTCCATTCCATTCCTCTCCATGCCATTCCATTCCTCTCCATTCCATTCCAGTATTTACCATTCCATTCCTCTCCATTCCATTCCATTTCATTCCATTAAACTCCTTTCTATGCCCTGCCATTCCTCTCTAATCCATTCCATTCCATTCTATTCCACTCGACTCCATTCCACTCAATTGCATTCTATTCCATTCCATTGCACTTCATTACTTTCTTCTTTTTCCATTCAATTCCTCTCCATTCCATTCAATTCCATTCTTTTCACTACCATTCCTCTCATTCCTCTCCATTCCGTTTCTGTATATTCTGTTCCTTTCAATTCAAATGCTTTCCAGTCCCTTCAATTCCACACCAGTCCATTCCATTCCTTTCAATTCCACTCCATTCCATTTTCTTTCATTCCAGTACATTCAATTTCCATTCCATTCCACTCCATTCCATTCCATTCCTTTGCTCTCCATTGAATTCCTTTCCATTCCATTTCTTTCTTATCCTCTCATTTCCATTCCATTTCTCTCCATTCCATTCCACTCCATTTCTTTCAATTCCATTCCAGTGCTCTCCAATCCATTCTACTCCATTCCATTCAATTCCATTCGATTCCACTCCAATCCATTACATTACACTCCACTCTGTTCCATTCCATTCCTCTCCATTCCATTCATTTCTATTCCATTCCATTCCATTTTCTCCATGCCATTCCACTCCATTCCCTTCCATTCTATTCCATTTCAGTCCCCTCCTTTCCATTTCATTAATTTCCATTCCTTTCCCTTCGAATCCAATCAATTTCTATTTCAATCCTCTCCATTCCATTCCATTCCCTTTGAATCCAATCTATTTCTATTTCAATCCTCTCCATTCCATTCCATTACTCTCTATTCGATTCCCTCCCTCACCATTCCATTCCTGTACAGTACATTCCATTCCATTCCTCTCCATTTCATTCCACTCCACTCCATTCCATTTCATTCATCTCCAATCCATTCCATTCCTTTCGTTTTATTCCTCTCCAGGGCATTCCATCCCATTTCTCTCCATTCCATTCCATTCCATTCCAAAACTTTTCAAAACATTCTACTGCATTCCATTCTTCTCCATTCTATTCCATTCCATTCCATTCCAGTCCATTCCAATCCTCTCCATTCTATTCCATTTCATTCCTCCTATTCATCTCCATTCTATCCCATCCTTTCAATTTCATTACACTCCACTGCATTCCATTCCACTCCATTCCATTCCACTCTATTCCATTTCATTCCTCTTCATTCCATTCCATTCCACTCCATTCCATTCCATTCCTCTCCATTCCTCTCCATTATATTTCATTCTATTCCTCTCCATTCCATTCCTCTCTTTTCCTTTCCATTCCTCTCCATACCATTCTATTTGTCTCCATTCCATTCCTTTTTTCTCCATTCCATTGCATTCCTTTCCATTCCATTCCATTCTATTCCTCTCCATTCCATTATCTTTCGGTCCATACCATTCCATTTCCCTCAATTCCATTCCTTTTCTCTCCATCCCATTCAATTCCCTCCATTCCATTCCTCTCCATTCCATTCCATTCCCTTCCTCTCCATTGCATTCCACACCATTCCTTTCCATTCGATTCCCTTCCACTCAATCGCATTCCACTCCTTTCCACTCCATTCCATTCCTTTACTCTCCAATCCATTCCTCTCTCATCCATTCTACTCCATTCATTTCAAATTCCATTCCATTGCATTCCAATCCGTTAAATTCCTCTACATTCTATTACTCTTCATTCTATTCCCTTCCATTCCTCTCCATTCCATTCCATTTCACACCAATCGATTGTATTCCATTCCATTCCATTCCATTATATTCCATTCCTCTCCATTCTTCTACTTTTCTTTCCATTTTTTTCTATCCATTCCATTCCATTCCATTCCTCGCCAAAGCCTCCAATTCTTCTCCTTCCATTCCATTCCTCTCTATTCCATTCATTCCTTTCCAATCCATTCCGTTCCATTCTTCTCCATTTCATTACATTCCATTCCTCTCCATTCCATTCCACTCCATTCCATTCCATTCAACTCCACTCCATTCCATTCAACTCCACTCCATTCCATTCAACTCCACTCTATTCCTTACCTCTCAATTCTATTCTGTTCCTCTCCATTCCATTCCTCTCCATTCCTTTCCATTTACTCTATTTCCTTCCTCTCCATTCCATTCCTTTCTTTTCCATTGCATTCCTCTCCATTCCATTCCTCTACATTCCATTCCATTCCATTCCATTCCATTCCATTATATTTCATTCCATTCCATTCCACTACATTCCATTCCATTCCTTTACTATCGATTCCATTCCTCTCCATTCAGTTCCATTCCTTTCCTCTTGATTCCATTCGTCTCCATTCCATTCCATTAAAATACTTTCCATTCCATTTCTCTCATTCCATTCCATTCCCTTCCATTCCTATACATACCATTCCTCGTCATTCCATTCCATTCCTCTATATTCCAATCTACTCCATTCCATTCCACTTTTTGCATTCCGTTTAATTCCATTACATTTATCTCCTTTTCATTCACCTCCATTCCATTCCTATGCTTTCCATTCCAGTCCGCTCCATTTCTTTCAACTCCATTCCATTCTATACCATTCCACTCCATTCCATTCAATTCCTCTCCATTTCATTCCATTCCTATCCTTTCCATTCCATTCCTCTCCATTCCATTCCTCTCACTTCCATTCACTCCCTTCGATTCCATTCCATTTCATTCCTCTCCAATCCATTCCATTTTAATACTCTCCCTTCCTTTCAGGGCACTTATCCAATTCCATAGCTTTCCATTCAATTCCTCTTCATTCCATTGCATTTCTCTCCTTTCCAGTCCTATCCAATTTAGTGCATTACATTCCTCTCCATTCCAATCCTATCCATTTCATTCCATTCCTTTCCTCTCCATTCCATTCCTCGCCTATTCATTCCTCACCATTCATTTCCAATTCCAATCCATTCCATTTCTATGCATTCTATTTCTCTCAATTCCATTCCATTT
>NW_007060533.1:7909-9121 GCF_000164805.1 Carlito syrichta | reverse complement strand
CATACCCCTCCAACTGACACCAAACGTCTGTATTCCATTCCATTCCATTCCATTCCATTTCTCTCCATTCCTCTCAATCCATTCCCTTTTATTCCTATCCATTCCATTCCATTCCTCTTCATTCCCTCCAATTCCTCTCCATTCCAGTCCATTCCTCCCCATCCATTCCATTCGTTTCCTTTCCATTCCATTCCATGTACTCCATTTCATTACATTCTATTCCACTCCATTCCATTCCATTTCATTCCATTCAATTCCACTCGACTACATTTCATTCCATTCCTTTTCCTTCCATGCCTCTCCATTTCATTCCATTCCCGTCCATTCCATTCCATTAGTCTCCTTTCCATTCCATTCTTGTCCATTCCATTCCTTTCCTTTGCATTCCATTCCTCTCTATTCTATTCCATTGCATTGCATTCCATTCAATTCCATTCCTCTCCATTCCATTCCATTCCATCGCATTCTATTAAATTGCATATAATTTCTCTCCATTCCTTTCCATTCCTCTCCATTCAATTCCATTCTATTTCTCTCCATTCTATTCCATTCCATTCCATTCCTCTCCATTCCATTCCTCTCAACTCCATTCCATTCCGTTCCTCTCCTTTCCATTCCATTCCATTCCTATCCATTCCATTCCATTCCTCTCTATTGCATTCCATTGCGTTCCATTCCTCTACATATCATTCCTCTCTATTCAATTTTATTCAATTCCACTCCATTCCACTCCATACCATTCCAATCCGTTACATTCCTCTACATTTCATTCCATTCCATTTTGCTCCATTTCATTCCTCGTCATTGCATTGCATTCTTCTCCAATCCATTTCATTCCATTCTGCTCCTTTCCATTCCACACCATTCAATTACACTCCATTCCGTTTCATTCCATTCCTCTCCATTCTATCCCATTCCATTCCATTCCACTCCACCACATTCCATTCCACTCCATTCCATTCCTTTCCACTCATTTCCACTCAATTCCATTCCAATACATTCCATTCCAATTCTATCAATTTCATACCATTTCTCTCCACTCGATTCCATTGCATTCCTTTCCTTTCCTCTCCGTTCAATTTGTCTCTATAACATTCCACTCTATTGCATTCTATTACTTTCCATTCCATTAAATTATATTTCTCTCCTTTCCATTCCTCTCCATTCCATTCTTCTCCATTCGACTCTACTCCAATCTTCTCCATATCTTTC
>NW_007060533.1:991-7889 GCF_000164805.1 Carlito syrichta | reverse complement strand
TTCTATTCCATTTCATTCCATTCCTCTAAATTCCATTCCATTCCATTACTCTCCATTCCATTTCATTCCACTCCACTCCATTCCTCTCTATTCCACTCCATTCAATTCCCGTCATTTCCATTCCATTTGACTCCATTTCTTTCTATTCCAGTTCATCTCCATACCATTCCTCCACATTTTATTCCATTCCTCTCCATTCCATTACTCTCCATTCTATTCTACTTCACTCCATTCCATTCCATTCCATTTCGCTACATTCCATTCCACTCCATTCCATTCTGTTCCATTCCATTCCACTCCATTCCATTCCACTCCATTCCATTCAATTGTTTTCCATTCCATTCCATTCTGATCCATTCCATGCCATTCCTCTCTATTCCATTCCTCTCAATTTCATTCCGCTCCATTCGATTCCATTACATTCCAATCGTCTCCATTTTTTCCTAGTCACATTATTTGATTCCATTGTTTTCCATTCTATTCCTCTGCATTCCATTACATTCCTCTCCATTCCAATTCTATCCATTTCATTCCATTACATTCCTCTCCGTTCCTATCCATTCCATACCTTTGCATTCCTCTACATTCCATTCCGTTCCATTCACCTATCTTCCATTATATTCCTTTCCAATCCCTACCATTCCATTCCATTAAACTCCATTCCAATCAATTACACTACAATCTATTCCAGTCCATGCATTCCATTTCATTCCTCTCAATTCCTCCCTATTTCATTCCTCTCCATTCTATTTCATTCTATTCCTCTCCATTCCATTGCATTCCATTCCTCTACATTCCATTCCATTCCTCTCCATACCATTACATTTCACTCCATACAATTCCATTTTATCCATTCCATTCCATTCCATACCATTCCATTCCTCTCCATTCTATTATATTTCGGTCCATACTATTTCATTTCCCTAAATTACATACCTCTGCTCTCCATTCCATTCCATTCCCTCCATAAAATTCCTCTCCATTCCATTTCATTTCCTTCCTCTCCATTGCATTCCACACCATTCTATCCCATTTCATTCCCGTTCACTCCATCGCAACCCACTCCTTTACACTCCATTCCATTCCTTTCCTTTTCATTCCATTCCTCTCCATTCATATCAAATCCATTCCATTCCATTCCAATCCATTCCATTCCTCTCCATTCTATTACTTCCCCTGCCATTCCCTTCCATTCCTCTTCATTCCATTCCACTGCTTTCCTTTCCTTTCCTCTCCATTCAATTCAACTACAAACATTCCACTCTACTGCATTCCATTCCATTCTATTCGATTCCATTCCATTACCTTTCTCTCTTTTCCATTCCTCTCCATTTCAATCTATTCCATTTCTCTCCATTCCTTTCCATTTCATTTCATTGTAATCCTCTCCATTCTTTTTTATTCCATTTCATTCCATTCCTCTACATTCAATTCCATTCAATTACTAACGATTCTATTCCATTACATTCCATTCTATACCACTTCACTCCATTCCACTTCATTCCACTCCATTCCATTCCATTTCGTCTCCATACCATTGTTCCCCATTTTATTCCATTCCTCTCCATTCCACTCCTATACATTCCATTCCATTCCACTTCAATCCATTCCATTCCATTCTATTCCACTCCATTCCATTCCACTCCACTCCATTCTATTCCATTCCACTCAACTCATTCTATTCTATTCCACTCAATTCCATTCCATTCCCCTCCATTCTATCCCATTCCATTCCAATCCAATCCCCTCGAATTCATTTGATTACTTTCATTCGATTCCTTTCCATTCCATTCCTTTCCATTCCTCTCCATTCTATTCCACTCCATTCCATTCCACTCCACTCCATTCCCTTCCCTTGCACACCATTCTATTCCATTCCTGTAAATTCCATTTCTTTCCATTGCACACCATTCCATTTCATTCCACTGCATTCCACTCCATTCCACTCGATTCCATTCCAATCCTCTCCATTTCATTCCAAATCTCTCAATTACATTCCATTCCACTCGATTTCATTGCATTCCACTCCATTCCTTTCCATCCCTTCCCATTCCATTCCTTTCCATTCATCTCTATACATTTTCTTCCCATTCCATTCCATTCCTATGATTTCCATTTCTCTCCATTCCATTCCATTTCATTCCCTTCCATTGCTCTCTATTACTCTCCATTCCATGCCTTTCTATTCCTTTCCATTCCACTCAATTCCATTCTATTCCTCGGCATTCCATTCCTCTCCTTTCCTATTCATTCCATTCCATTCCATTCCTCTCCATTCCATTTCTCTCCATTTTATCCCATTCCTTTCCATTCCTCACCATTTCCACTCATTCCATCCCATTCCATTCGGTTCCATTCCACTCCACTCCATTCAATTCCACTCCATTCCGTTTCATTCCATTCCTCTCCATTCTATCCCATTCCATTCCATTACCCTCTACCACATTCCATTCCTCTCCATTCCATTCCACTCATTTCCACTCAATTCCATTCCATTCCAATCCTATCAATTTCATACCAATCCTCTGCATTTCATTGCATTCCATTCCATTTCCTTCCATTCCTTTCTTCTCAGTTGAATTCCTCTCCATAACATTCCACACTATTCCATTCCATTCCATTAAATTACATTTCTCTCCTTTCCATTCCTCTCCATTCCATTCCAATCCATTCTTCTCCATTCCATTCTATTCCTATCATCTCCATTCCTTTTGATTACATTTCAATCCATTCCTCTCCATTCCATTCCATTCCGCTCACATCCATTCCACTCTATTCCACTCAATTCCATTCCATTCCTCTAATTTCCATTCCATTCTACTCCATTCTATTCTATTCCATTCCATTCCAGTTCATCTCCATACCATTCCTCCACATTTTATTCCATTCATCTCCATTCCATTACTCTCCATTCCATTGCATTTCATTCTACTTCACTCCATTCCATTCTGCTCCATTCCATTCCACTCCATTCCATTTTATTCCACTCAACTCCATTCCATTCCTCTCCAATCCATTCCACTGCATTCTATTCCATTCCATTCCATTTCACTCCATTTCATTCCATTCCATCCCAATACTCTCCATTCCTTTCCAGTTCACATCACTCGATTCCATTCCATTCCTCTGCATTCCATTCGATTTTTCTCAATTCCTATCCTATCCATATAACTCCATTACATTCAACTAGATTTCATTCCATTCCATTCCTCTACATTCCTCTCCATTCCATTCCCCCCAATTCTTCTGTTCCATGCCATTCCATTCCAATACATTCCATTCCATTCCATTCCTCCCAATTCCATTCGCTTCCAATTCAATCTATTCCAGTCCATTCCATTTTATTTCTCTCATTCCTCCCCAATTCATTCCTCTCCATTCCTCTCCATTCCATTCCACTCTATTCCATTCCATCCCATTTATTTCCATTCCATTTTCATCATCCCTCTGCATTCCAATCACTTGTATTCCTCTCCATTCCATTCCATTCCATTCTACTCCATTCCATTCCTCTCCATGCCATTCCCTTTCTCTCCATACATTCCTTTCAATAGCTCTCCATTGTATGTCATTCCTTTCCATTCCACAGCATTCCATAACTCTCCATGTCATTCCATTCCATTCCTCTCCATTCCATTCCATTCCACTCCATTCCATTCCATTCCACTCCATTCAATTCCATTACTCTCCATACAGTTCTACTCAAACCATTCCATTCCAATCCATTCCATTCCTTGCTATTCCCTTCCATTCTTGTCTAGTGCATTCTATTCCTCTTCATCCCATTCCTCTCCATTCCATTCAGTGCCATTACATTACCCTCCATTCCATTCAATTATTGTCATTTCCTTTCCATTCCTCTCCATTCCATTCATCTCCATTCCATTCTAGACTATTCCATTCCATTCTATTCATTCCATTCCTCTCCGTCCCATTCCTCTCCATTCCATTACATTCAATTTCTCTCCATTCATTCCTGTCCATTCTATTCCTATCCATTCTATTTATTTCCTCTCCATTCCTTTCCACTCCCCTCCATTCCATTCCATTCTATTCCATTCCATTCTTCTTTATTCCCTTCCTTTCATTCCTCTCCATTTCATTCCATTCCGTTCCTCTCCATTCCATTCCTATCCATTCCATTCCATTCCAATCTATTGCATTCTATTGCATTCCATTCCTCTATATACCTTTCCTGTCCCATCAATTCCATTCCATTCCACTCCATTCAAACCATACCATTCCATTCCATTTCATTCCTCTCCATTCCTTTCCAGTCCATTCCTTTCCTCTCTATTCCATTCCTTGCCATTGCATTCCATTCTTCTCCATTCCATTTCATTCAATTCTGCACCATTCAATTCCATTTCATGCCATTCCATTCCAATCCTTTCCTCATTAAATTCCTCTCCATTCCATTCCTCTCCATTGCATCCCATTCCATTCCAGTCAATTTCAATCCTCTCGGTTTCATTCAATACCACTTCGTTCCATTCCTCTCCATTCTATTCCGTTCCATTCCTCTCCATTCTATTCCATGCCATTCCATTCCACTCCACGCCATAAATTCCTTTCCACTCAACTCCATTTCATTCCACTTCTTTCTATTCCATTCCACTCCATTCCATTCCATTCCTCTCCATAGCTTTCCACTCCATTCCATTCCATTCCAATTCATTCCATTCCATCCCTCTACATTCCCTTCCAATCTTGTCCATTCCATTCCATTCCTCTCTATTCTATTCCTCTCCATTTCATTCAATGCCATTCCATTATCCGCCCTTCCATTCAATTATTGTCTTTTCCATTCTATTCCTCTCAATTCCATTCCATTCTGCTCTTCTCCATTCCTTTCCTGTCCATTCCGTTGCATTCAATTTCTCTCCATTCTATTCCTGTCCATTCCATTCCATTCCATAACTCTCCATTCTATTTCATTCCTCTCTATTCCTTTCCATTCCCCTCCAATCCATTCCATTCTATTCCATTCAATTCCTCTTCATTCTATTCCACTCCATTCATCTCCAATCCATTCCATTGCATTCCTCTCCTTTCCATTCCTCACCATTGCATACCATTCTTCTACTTTCCGTTTGATTCCATTCTGCTCCATTCCATTGTATTTCATTCCTCTACATACAATTCTTCTTCATTCTGTTACTCTCCATTCCATTCCGTTCCTCTCCATTCCATTCCATTTAACACCATCGATTGTATTCCATTCCATTCCATTCAATTTAATTCCTCTCCTATCCTCTCCATTACATTTCATTCAATTCCTCTCCATTCCATTCCTCTCCTTTCCATTCCATTCCTTTTTTCTCCATTCCATTGCATTCTTTTCCATTCCATTGCATTCCATTCCATTCCTCTCCATTCCATTTTATTTTTGTTCATACCATTCCATTTCCCTCAACTCCATTCTTTTGCTCTCCATTCCATTCCATTGCCTCCATTCCATTCCTCTCCATTCCATTCCTTTCCATCCCATTCCATTTCATTGCTTTCCTCTCCATTCCATTCCTCTACATTCCATTTCATGCCATTCCATTATATTCCATTCTATTCCATTCCGCTCCATTCCATTCCTTTACTATTGCTTCCATTCCTCTCCACTCAATTCCATTCCTTTCCTCTCTTGATTCCATTCCTCTCTATCTATTGCATAAAAATACTTTCCATTCCATTCCTCTCCATTCTATTCCATTCCATTCCTATCCATACCATTCTTCGCCTTTCCTTTCCATTCCTCTATATTACATTCTACTACATTCTATTCCACTCTTTGTATTCCATTCCATTCCATTCCATTTCTCTCCTTTTCATTCCTCTCCATTCCATTCAATTCCATTCCATTCCTATCCTTTCCATTCCCCCTTAGGGCATCCCATTGCATTCCATTCCTCTACATACCATTCCTCTGCATTCAATTCCATTCAATTCCACTTCATTCCACTCCACACTATTCCACTCCGTTCCATTCCTCTACATTCCATTTCATTCCATTCCATTCCTCTCCATTCCATTCATCGCCATTGCATTGTATTCTTCTCCATTCCATTTCTATCCATTCTGCTCCATTCCATTCCACTCCATTGCATTCCATTCCATTCCTTTCCTCATTAAATTTCTCTCCATTCCATTCCTCTCCATTGCATTCAATTCCACTCCAATCTATTCCAGTCCATGCATTCCATTTCATTCCTGTCAATTCCTCCTTATTTCATCCCTCTCCATTCCACTCCATTGCATTCCACTCCATTCCATTCCATTCCATTTCTTTCCATTCCATTCCATTCTTTTCCTTTCCATTCAATACTTCTCCATTCCATTTCCCCATTCCATTCCATTCCATTCTCCCCCTCTCCTCTGTACAACATTACTCTCCATTCTTCTATGTTCTATTCCATTCCATTCCAAACATTCCATTCATCTCCATTCCTCTCCATTGCACTGCATTCCATTCCATTCCAATCCACTCCACTCCACTCCATTCCATTCCATTCCTTTTCTCTTCATTCTAATACTCTCCATTCCATTTATTTCTTTAACACCATTGATGGTATTCCCTTCCATTCCATTCCTCTCCATTACATTTCATTCTATGCCTCTCCATTCCTTTGCATTCTTTTCCACTACATTCCATTCCATTCCTCTTCATATGTTTCCATTTCACTCAATTCAATTCCATTTTTATCCATTCCATTCCTTTCCATGACATACCATTCCATTCCTCTACATTCTATTATATTTCTGTCCATAGCATTCCATTTCCCTCAATTCCATTTCTCTTCTGTCCATTCCATTCCATTCCCTCCATAAAATTCCTCTCCAGAATAGGGACGGGGCAAGATGGCGACGGCATAGGTGAACTGGTGAGATTCTCTGAACGTGAGTA
>NW_007060533.1:0-689 GCF_000164805.1 Carlito syrichta | reverse complement strand
CAGAGACTTCCATTGCCCCACCCACCTAGCAACAAACTTTACCTCATTTCCTAAGGCCAGCTATTGCATTGTCTCCAGCCTGGGCACCTAGCACCAAGCTGCCAGTCACTCAGTGAGGCTCTGGGTGCCCGCCCCTCAGAGACACTGGCGTGCAGGGAAGTTTTGGGTTCCTGCTCCCTCTGGCTCTCTCCACGGCTGCATTGTCTCCAGCCTGGCACCCAACACCGCCGGTCACACAGGGAGGCTCTGGGTACCCGCCCCTCAGAGACATCAGTCCCATTCCTGGCTGAAGTACCCTGTGGGAGGCCCAGAACCACTCTCGCCGCCCACTGCCTGCCCTTTGGATCTTTGGAGCTCTGGAACTCTGGGCCCACCCAGGCTGAGTCACTCAGTGCAAGACCCCAAGCTGAGGAACCCAGACAAGTGTAGAAAAACAGATCTGGGTAAACTACCTTGCTATTCTCCTGGCAGAGACTTCCATTGCCCCACCCACCTATCAACAAACTTTACCTCAGTTCCTAAGGCAACAGCACGAAACAGGAGACAAAGCCCCACCCCTATGCTGCAATGAAAAACAAAAGGGAGAGGCTGGAATCGGAGATCACAGAAGTGACTCTAGTCTGATTGCTTATTTTGACTTATTTTTTTATCATTGAAACTGTTGGTCTAGATTACGTTTGGTGTTACCT
>NW_007060532.1:0-406 GCF_000164805.1 Carlito syrichta | reverse complement strand
TATATAAGTTGGAAGGAGTCTGAATAAAATTTGGACTCAGTCCTGATCAGACTGATCCTACAAGAACTGCCTCCGAGTGGTCTCTTCTCTCCATCTTGACACTCCAGTGCGGGTCCTAACCCTAGCTCCTAGGTCGGAGTCGGTACTCCGACAGCTTTGGCGCCTGAACCCAGGGACCTGGCTCCGGTAATTGTATATATATGTTTCCCGTTTGTTCATTCATCTCGTTTCAGTACGGACCTTGCCTTAGGGTGCTGCGGTACCACTGGAGTGCGCGGGTTGATAGGCAAGCAGATTGGTTGTATAGTGTCGCCAACGGACTGCGTGACTCGTTATTGCCATAAAAAGCGATTCAGATTTTGTAGAGATATTACTGTATATTGTGTATATTGGTGTTTTTAAAGCT
>NW_007060531.1:0-344 GCF_000164805.1 Carlito syrichta | reverse complement strand
ATTCCATTTCACTCTTCTCCATTCTGTTCTACTCCATTCCATTCCATTGCTCTCCATTCAATTACATTCTTCTCCATTCCATTCCATTCCATTCCTCTCCATCCCATTCGTCTTCATTCCATTACTCTAAATTCCGTTCCATCTCTTTACATTTCCTTACTCTCCATTCCATTCCTCTCTATTCCATTCCATGCCATTCCACTCCATTTCATTCCTCTCCATTCCATTCCATTCCATTCCATTCCATTCCATTCCGATCCATTCCATTCCATTCGTCTTCATTCCATTCCATTCCACTCCATTCCATTCCTTCCAATTCCATACCTCTTCATTCCATTCATTTC
>NW_007060530.1:0-397 GCF_000164805.1 Carlito syrichta | reverse complement strand
GCCGGAGCCCAGCGGGTCGAGGCTGCGGGGGCCGGGAGCGGCCCCTGCCCTCCGGTCTGGGCGACCGAGTGAGACTCCAACTCAAAAATCCCCAAAACAACAACAACAACAAAAACTGTCTGCTGGAGAATGGGTCGGGCCGGCCTCAGATGGATTTCCCGAGGGAGCCAAGGACCGCTTCCGCGGCCGGCGCCTGTAGTCCCAGCTCCTCGGGAGGCCGAGGTGGGAGGATCGCTTGAGGCCAGGAGTGTGAGCCCAGCCTGGGCCACATAGCCAGACCCCGTCTCTCCAAAAAACACTTTTTCTTTGGAGTCAGAGTCTCACTCTGTCGCCGAAGCCGAGTGCCTTGGCCCCCTCCCGGCCACCGCAGCCTCGACCTGCCGGGCTCCGGCCATCC
>NW_007060529.1:0-398 GCF_000164805.1 Carlito syrichta | reverse complement strand
TTATCAGTTTGTTATTTATTTCATTCACAGTATTCTTTATTAATGTTATCTCAGATATCAACTCCTTCCTAATTTTTTCTTGTGTCTCCTCAATTCTTTTTAATCTTTCCATTATTGTCGTGATATCAACATGTGTAGTTTGAGACCCTTCATTCTGGGGACTCTTCATTGTTTGCATTCTGAAGTCAGTTTTCTCTGTGTCTGCCCTCCCAGGGGTCTGGGAGAGACCCATACTCTTCTTTTGTTTTTTCTTCATTTTTGTAAATTTTTCTCTCTCTCTCCCCCTTTCCCTCCCCTTCCTTAATTCTGTTTTTGAGGGAAGGTGGGGTTGCTTTTATTTCTCTTCTGCTATATCCTGTTCTTCCTTATGAGGGTCTTCTGGCTTTGTTCACTTTTGA